>NW_027271656.1:0-272500 GCF_040938485.1 Diadema antillarum | reverse complement strand
AGCTGTCTTTACCGAATTTAGCATGTATTATACGTTAGATTTGCAAGGTTGCACACTTTGCGTTTGACATTTTACTTTTGTTGTTTGCTTTTAAGACTAATTCTATGTAACAATCAGCGTGCAGTTTAAACTTGAACAAGGACGATGGGAGATATCTTATCACAGTGCACAGACTGAGCCTCGTGGCCCTGTGAATAGAGAACAATAGCTGTGTATAAATAATAGCATCCGAGGGTCCAGACATGTTGTTATGTAACATTCTATAGATTGTATCTTTTTATTTGAGAGGATTATCGTTACTAATTTCTTGTCATACACTCACATAGATTCCTCAGAAACGAGACGTTTGTTTGGTCGTTGGTTTTTGTTTTTCTCTGAAATGTTGGTACCCATTTAATGGACACCGGCGGATCTTTAATCGGGCAATTTAGGTCCAAAAGTCAGTCTAAACGTCATAAATATTCAATTTGAAAATTTTGTGATGCATTAAAGGTAGGGGATACCTTTTACAGACCTCCCAAAATGTAGCAAAACATCAAATATGAACCTCAGGGGACTTGTTTAGGCCACTGCTGAGAAATTTGGAAGTCAACAGTTGTCTACAATTTGAATAATGCACTAAACTCAACAGCTCAGTAGTTTTGTGTGTCAGCCACACTTAAGCCTTTTTGTTGCAGTCTTCTGTATTTTTTATCTATAAACACAAATTTAAAAGTATAAGAGCTGATGTAATAACATATAGAGTGTGTGGCAAGAATGTATATAGAAATGTTTGTAAGTTTTGATAAACTTTCTTCACAAAATATACATGATGGACACACATGCAGTACATGGGTCTGCAAAGCTAGCCTAGTAATGTACTGGAATTTACGGTGAGCCCCGAAAAAAATTCAATTCAAAATCTAACGGTCAATAAAAATGTACTAAATGTTACCTTCCACTTTCAATACTTTATGGGAGTTTCTAAAATGATACTCTCTTCAACATACCACTGTATTTATACAACTCTTCATTTATGGCATGCAAATGGGATTCCCTACCTTTAAGTGCGTTGATAAAATGCTAATTGTTGCGAGAACAAAAACAAACGGTCTTTGTCTAATTTACCAAAACTGCTGCTGGAGACTTGTGATAAAGGGTCTGCATATATGTTTTGTTTTGTTTTGTTTTGTTTTACCCAAACATGTGTTTGTTTGTTTGTTTGTTTTTCTATATATTTTTTTACCTCACTGGGATATTTATTATTCTCTTTCATCTGTACACGTATTACATCATATTTCAAATAACATCATACTTTTTTTGAATTCAATACAATATAATATACATCAAGAAAAAAAAGGTGTCTAAAGAGACACCATTTCTTTCTGAAACACTTGCAACTTATGATTATTTCTTGCAATAAATTTCTCTTTATCATAATTTTCCCTTATATTATATTTACATAAATCAAAACGAGGTATTATTTTTCTTATTTTACAAACATAAATTTCATATCTCACAAGCATGGTAATACAATTCAATGCAGAATTGTTAATACCCCCCAAACCAAATAATTCATTTCCGTCGTAAATGTTATTTCTAACCCCGTGTTAACATTAATCCATTCTCTTACTTCAACCCACAATCTATCAACATATTGACACTCACTCAAAAAATGTATTAAAGTCTCAACATACACATTACAAAATGAACATTCTTTTCTTTCAACCAATCCAATTCTATTCAACATCTTACTTGTATATAAAATTTTGTTAACTATTTTAAACTGAAACCATCGTGAATTAACATCTTCCGTGCTCTTGAACGGGACCAACGAAAAAGATTGCCATTTCTTTTCTTCAAGTTGTATCAGTTGTCGCCATTTAAAAAATCCTTTACATTGATATACATAATTTCTATTCTTTAGCAAACCAGCATAAATATGTGAACATCCTTTACGATGTTTTATAACCAATATTAAAATGTCAGGTATAATTGGTTGACAAAACTTTTCCATATTATTCATACTTCCATCACAAATTGCTTTTTTAACTGCATGACGTATTCCAAAATAATCTAAAAAATTAACGTCAACATCATATTTCCTCTTAAAGGCAGTAAATGATAATACATTTCCTTCTTCGTCTAACAAATCATTAACAAAACGAATTCCTTTCTGATACCACTTTCGTTTGAAAACCGACACATTCCCTATAGTAATTTTATTATTTTTCCATAAAGGTTGACACTGAAAATTATTACAATAAACCGAAAGTAAATCGCCGTAAGCTGTGAAAACTTCTTTCCAAAAGGGATTACACGTATATGTGAGGCTTGTTCAAAGAAAAAATCATTTCCGAGACTCATATCTAATTGATGGGTCTGGGGTAAAAATATACTCAATAATTTTTCTGACCATTTATCCGTTATAAATAACAATCGCCTAATCCATGATATTTTCAATGCTGTAACCTGTGTGTAAATATTTATCATTTTCACTCCACCTTGTGCATGTGTCTGAGACATTTGAATTCTGTTTATTTTATCCGGCTTCCTTTCCCATATAAAACTATAAAACATATCATTTATCCAATTCTTCTATTTGCAAAGGGCCTTCTAAAGACAATCTAAGTGTTTCGTTTAACCTTGGAATATCTTGACCTAAAATTTCTTGTAAATCCATATCTTCAACATTTTGCTTCTTATATAAAAAATTATAAAAAATTTGCTAATCCTCTAATTTTCATGTTGCTGATTTAATATCTTTCCATTTCATCCACCAATTGTAAAATTTGCTTATCTATAACATTACCCTTTTCCAAATATGTTGAAGGCTTTTCACCAAATTCCATCCACTTAATTTTCGATCTAATACATATACTGTTCACTTTTTCCTGTCTAATTTTATCCAAACATTCTCTCTTTTCTTTTAATTCCTCTAATATAAATACTTCATCTTGTTGTATTAACAACAATCCTTCCAACTCAATTATATCTTTTTCTAATTGCTTTTCCTTATTCTTTTCCAATTTTTTCTTATAACTCATATAACTTATTGTTTCACCTCTTATCAACATTAATAATGTATCAAAAATAATTGATCATGAATAACAAATTGACAATCTCTACAATCATAAGAAATATCATTTATCGCATAAAATTTAACTGTTCGTGTAATCAATTCTTTTATCTTTTCAATACACACATCATCTTTCAATAATGTATTATTAAATTTCCAATAACTCGGCCCCCTACAATATCCTAAATTCAAACTTAATGTAATCAAAGAATGATCCGTCCTAAAACCTGACATTATGTCTACCTTATCAACCAATGTTAATGCTTTCTTAGATATCAAATAAAAATCTAATCTAGTTAATTTCAAAGGATTATTTGACGCCATGTAAACTGTTTCTCTGTAGAATGTTGTATTCTCCACGGGTCTACCGACTCCAAATCGCATCTCATTTCATCCACTTTCTTCTTTGCTCTAGGGTTATTTAACCGTACATAATTATATGTGTCCAAATCAAAATTTTGTACCAAATTCCAATCTCCACAAAGTGCAACTAATAAGTTTTCTCTTTTAAGTATAAGCTTCTGAATATTTTCATAAAACCCCGGGGAGTCTGTATTTGGTCCCTAAATATTAACTAAAGAGAATGAATTTTCACATAGCTTCATATCTAAAATCAACCAATTACCTTTATCATCTGTTTCATATCCTTTTATATCTATAGTGATATCTTCACGAAATAATATCGCTACGCCCCTTGAATTTGATGTGCCAAAACTAAAAAAACAATCACTGCCCCACTCTCTTCTTAAATTTTCTTCTTCTAAGGCATTGAAATGAGTATCCTGTAAACAACATATATGAAATTTACTAGCTTTCAAAAAATCAAAATCCTCGTTCCTTTTTTTCTATATTGATGAATGAAATAATATTTTCCGAAAATAAAAATGAAAACAGAATCTTTGATGTGAAAGGTGAATTTCGGTCAATCAATCGATCAAAGCATGATTTATGGTACGGAGCCATAATCTTTATCGCATTCAAGGGCAGCCTTATAATTGAAATAATAAACAGTTACGCTCGCACTCGGTTTGGTCTTTTAGTCATTTACGCTTTACAGTTTTGGCTTGCTCGGTTGAGTAAATTTGATTTGTGAAAACATAGACACATAGTCCTACACGTGAATGTTGGACCTCGTTAAAAAAGATAATTCGCTAGAAACGATTATACAGAGATACGAAAGGGATTTCAAGACAAAGAAGGCAAACAACAGTTTCAGAGGGCAAGGACAGGTGCGCGGAGAAAGACCTTTATCTAATTCGTTGGTTTGGGTTTTCTTTTTTGTCTGTTAGAATTGTTGTTGTTATTGTTATGGTTGTTGTAATTGTTATTGTTATTGTTGTTGCTGTTGTTGTTGTTGTTGTCATTGCAGTTGTTATTGTTGTTGATGTTGTTGATGTTGTTATTGTTGTTATTATTGTTGTTATTGTTGTTGTTGTTGGTGGTGGTGGTGTTTTTTCAATCGACAGAATCCCTCGCGTCAGGCATGTCAGTACACCAGGTTGGCCTTAGAGATGATTTTTTTTTTACTTCGTTCCACTCAAATATTGGGCAACTCTTGTTCGACAGACTTCAAAGCATTAATTTACAACCTTGGATATTCTGACCACCTCCATCTATGTTTTCTTTTTTTTTTCTTTTTCTTCACAAAAGACTGGCAAATGTTAAATTATGCTTGGATTCGAATTCAATAGCAAAAATATGCTTTTGGAAAAACAATTTCATTTGAATTGACTTGAACTGGATTGAAAAGTTGCCAATATTCATTGACTCAAAAGAATCACCTTACATATAATAAGTAAATTTTTTTCAGCATTTTCCTGAAATGCGTTTACATCAATGAAACTGAGAATAAGCAACCTTAAGTTTTGGAGAAAAAAAAGAGTGAAATAGAATATAGTGCTAGTGGGAGAGAGGTTTGTGAAAACACCAGGTGTGTGTGGTCATTGAAAGGACTGTTGATTGGTCAGAGAAGAGAGGACAGTCAATTTCACCAGCTTTTTGGTTCTTCTTGGTCTCTATAAACATTAGAAAATGTGCTGAATGTCAACATTTTGCTGACCAGTTTGAACAGATTAAGCCACTGCCCCCCCCCCCCCCCTTCCCAGCACGCTATTAAACGACAAGTGAGATAAGGGAATTTTTATCAATATTGTGAAGACAGGTAAGACCAAAGAACAACGTGATGGGTGACTGGGTGTATACGTCTACACGTGACCCCTGAACGTGACTTTGAAGGTCATATTTGCGGATCTGAGAAGTAGCATACGATGAGTTATGTTCACTTATCTCTTCTATCTGCAAAATATATTTCATTTGATCAAACATCAGTGAATGCACTCCTAAGGCTGTTGTACTGTTATTATGTCCAGAGATGGTTCAATCGAGGGCGGGACTGACTTTCGTGTCATTTTTGTATTTTTTTAAACATAATACTATTATTGATCTTCTTTTTAAAAAGGTATAAGATCAAATTTCTGCATTATATGCCTAATTTGCAGGTATTTTTTTACAATTGGACGCAATATACAATCAGACACCACGCCCTCCCCCCCCCCAATTTGACATGGATGTTCTTGCATAGGTAATAATCTGCAAGAATGCGTGAAAGATTGATTTGCGACACTCAATTAGTAAGCAGAGAACCCCCTCCGTCGATTGTTATTTTTGTGATGTATGGTGTCACAATTTTACTTCACTATTGTCCACATGACGCATTTTGATGTATCGTGGAGTCATTAATAGTCTACTGCATGCCCTAAGCGTATGCCTCCTCTGCATTCGCCACAATAATAGGCACCGTAACTATATAGTTTCTTGATCACAAGATTATTATAAGCTAAGAGTTCTTTATGATTTTCTTTGTTAATTATCTGCATTATGTATCCTTGTTTACATTGTTTCTAAGCAATGCATATACTTTATCTTTCTTTTCTTTATGCCTTCGCCCCGAAGGGATATACTGGAGGCGTCACCGATATCTTATATTTTCGTGAACATGACAGTGGTGAAAAATTAAGGTCATTATCAAGCGCTATCGTGCTATTCTGTCATGACTGTTGTACTGGTTTGAAATTATATACGTAAGTTATAATTTAGATTAAGATTGGTAATATTTGGTTAGAAGAATAGCAGTGAATCCAAAATGATTTGCAAGAAGTGACAGGGGTGGAAGGTCAGAAGTAAAGGTCAAAGGTCAACAAAATGTAAGTATAATGTTATTTTCTGGCCACTCAGAAATTCTGCAAGATATATTATGAGATGTAATAAGTACAGTGATCTTGTCAATCTTGCGTCATGCATTAATAATTATAATCTATTTCAATTCAGTTCAATTCATTTATTTTCATATACTTCTAATTTATGAACATTATATACAACAGAAATAATGATACATTTTTTTTCCTTGTAAACAATGTGCAGAAAACAAACAATATACACGGTGATAACACAGTAAAATATACATGTAATGATAACTGGTCAAAATCGAAATGGGATTGATCAAAGAGAAGTATGATGGGACCTACATGAAAGCTAGCATGTTTGGCTGTAAGCCCCGAGTAATTAGTGCTTGTGAAAAAGGAACGGAGAATGGATAGGACCAGGTGATAAGCGGCGAGGTATGCCTATGGGATAAAAATAGAAGAAGAAGAAAAAAAAATATACTAAAATGTGAACAATTACTATATGACCGAGCTATCATTGGTTTCCGGAGTAGATGATTTGCATATAAAGCCTACTTTGGTATGTACACTATATAAACTGTTGTTGCATTAAAACTATATCGCAAGGATGTGATCAGTATATAAGACACAAAAAGTAACATGTACAGTTGGTGCCTGCCGTCAAGCTCTGGATAGAAAGTGAGAGAGAGGTAGAGGGAAAGAGGATTTCACATTGAGAGGGTCAAAGGTCAACTCTCTGTTGGTGGTCAAGACCAATGAACTTCATCAAATTGTTGATGAAGGACAATGTTCTGACTGACATGCTATGTATTAAAACATTGCTTGTGAAGCGGAATCACTCTAGAATCGATCTACTTAGTATTAAGATTATGCATGTCTTTGTTTACTCGTTCACTGATATTATTACCTTTACCTATCTATCTCTCCATCTTTCATGATTATGTACAAGACATTAGTGACAAGAATTTGTGCTATTACTTTTGATGCAATATTTATACATGCGAGAAGTGTGAAATAAATTGAAATTGAAATTGAAAGGTCTACTCAATATCTGCCTATTTATCAATCTATTTATTCATCTGTGTCATTTGCTCATATATGGCGACATCTACCTCCCCAGATTTCACCTAAATTCTTCAAACATGCACAATTATTAACGGTGCATGATAACGGTTTCCCCCACCTGTATACACTTAAAGATCAGTGTAATGAAATTCATGTATTACAATCACATGATAATGTTAAATCTTGATTATATTTTCATGACTTGTGAAAAATATGTTTGGTATTGTTATACTTATTAGCTCTTATTTTCTGTTACGTGCAAGTGGAGAAATAAAACTTCCTGAAACAGAAACTGAAACGGTTGAGGTTTGTCTGAATAAAATGTGTACTTGAATGGACTTCAACTATGGATAACTCATTATAAACACTACGATGATCCAAATTATTTCCCACACTGTCGAGTCATCTCTTTAAATTACCTACATGGCCACCCATATCATCATTCTTATATCTATTAATCTTTGGGGCGCTGTGGTTTTGTGGATAACACGGACGGCAGGGGCGGATCCAGGAATTTCGTAAAGAGGGGGCGCGTTTACAAAATTAAAGGGGGGCACACGCACCCCTCCCCCATTTTTTTCTTTTTATTTCTTTTGTTTCAACAAAAAATAAAGGTGGGGGCGTGCGCCGGTTGCGGTCCTCCCTGGATCCGCCCCTGGACGGGGACTCCAGTGAATATGACTCCCGACTCCCAAACGGAGGACCCAAGTTCGATTCCCACCCAGTGTACTTTACGTCCATAAACAAGATGTTTTTACCCACCACGTCCCCCTCGACCCAGGTGTATCAATGGGTACCTGGCAACGCTGTAGGGTAAATGTAAAGGCAGGGCCCTCTGGTAGAACAGTGGAAACACTGAAGATGCATGCTACCTTGGATATCATCATTATCTATTATTGCCCGAAAATGCAGTACAGTGTATATGGTTTGAATTAGAGTGCATTCCTTTCCTCGAGCCGTCTATATATTCCTTCTCCGTTTCACGTTCCCTAGTATAATCATATTTCTCGATTTACGAAGGTCGACTTTTCTGTTGCATTTTCTTGTCTGTTCTGCTGTCTTGTTGTCTTGTATAGTCTTCTCTCATTTTGTCCTTATCAATCTTAAGTCTACTCTCACCAAGTCTTTTTATCGTACCTGTCGTTTGTCCCACATCGCTGTTGTTTTAAATGTTACTCTGTCTTTGAAGTGGGATTCTAAACTTGTTTTTGTGTTGAGTATTAAATCTTCTGTGTTTCTTCTCCTCCACAGAGGGAGCCCACTTACTGTAACTAAAAGCATTGTCGTGTCAATGGGTCCCAATTTTATTTTTTCATTACACGCTGTTCTCTTCGTTTTGATTATTTAATACTACAAGGTTTCATTGTAATTCAATGTTTCACTATTTTATACTCTATTCACTTCCACAATTTATTGTTAACATTCAATTCGATAGATAGATAGATAGATAGATATATAATAGGTCGATAGATATATACATACATACATACATACATAGGCTGCACACATACATACTTACATACATACATGCATACATACATACATAGGCTACACACATACATACTTACATACATACATGCATACATACATTCATACATGTACATACTTACATAGATTATGCAAATGTGCCTCATTTTTTCGTGAGTGGCAGTTCTCGTGCAAAAATTCAGCAGGATCACTAGTGGCGAAAACATCTATCTACCTATCTATCCATCTATCAATCAAATTATCTGTCTATATATCTATTTATCTACCTGCAGTATACTAGTATATCTATCTATCTTTCAACCTATCAATATTATATATTCATCTATCTATCTATCTATCTATCAACCTATCTATCTATCTATCTATCTATCTATCATCTATCTATCTCTATATCTATCTTTCTATCTATCTTTATATCTGTCAGCTGTCTGTCTATCTATATCTATCTATCTATCTATCTATCTGTCTATCTACATCTCTGTTGATGATTTACCTGTATCTCTTTTACGATGTTATTCTGTTCATCACATTTTGGTACAGATTTCCTGCCATCTGTATATACGAGTATTTCATTGTATTTATAATTATTTGTTTGTTGGAAATGAAATAAATCAACTTGAAACTTGAAATACTTACAGTGTCTATCTATTTTTCTATCCGTCTATCTATATCTATTCATCTACCTATCTACTTACCTATCTATCTATCTATCTATCTATCTATCTATCTATCTATCTATCTATCTATCTATCTATCTATCTATTCATCTATCTGTCTGTCTGTCTGTCTGTCTATCAGTTGGAGCAATGTTTTGAGCAATGGTAAAAACGGCGCCTTATAGACCTCTCCTGCACAACATCACTTTCCGCGGCGCCTTCATTACGTGCACAGCGAGACGTTTATTTTGTGAATGACAAAGACGTCATAGCCTGACCCCCTGCGAAAGGCCGCGCCCACATACGAGCCTCCGACACACACACTCCTCAAGCCGTACCTCGTTGCAAACAAGCTACGAGTAAATGCACGTACACACAAATACACATTACGCTGTGCATGCCCGCCCTAGCTGGCCTCAACTCATCCAACGTACTTTACTCATCAACGTGTACCAGTACAAACCTACACCGCGTGCCCAGCGAGGAACTAAACCTTCTGAGCCATTCGCTACATTAAACCGGGATAAAGTAGCAGAACCACACATTGACCGTAGACACACGTATTCAACAGCCTATTTCAAACCGGTTGACATACTCTCCTGTCTTTGTAATGAGTCCATTTTCGCTCAAGTCTGAAGATTGATAGTCAAGTCAGTGGACGTGAACAGACGTGCGCTACCCCATACGACAATCTTGATCACTCGCTCATCAATTTCTTGTGATAACAACACACACGCAATCCAAACGGAGCGACACCACTGCACTTCACAGCTTTTATCGCATTTACGATCCTGTTTTGATTCCCCACGAGGTCTTCCTACTCTGCGTCTGGTGCTAGATCATCGGACTCATCTCAGCAACAATGTCGGTGATACAGGTTCCTCAGCAGGTAACTTCCTTGTCAATAAGTCTTGTTCATCGAGCCAATCTAACACTACAGTAGATAGTCAAATCATTTTAATCGCCCCTGCTTACGACATACAAAACGTCTCCGTGGCCATAGCACACATGATGTACAGTAGCCTACATGTAGTTCAGTAACGCTAGTCGGATCAAGGAGGTACCTCCTTGGTCGGATCATCTGAACACACCACCTGGCTTCAGTTTCAGTTCAATGAAAATTAATTACAGTGTTTTTGTATTGTTCAACTACGCATCTTGATCATGGACTCTTGGATGGAGGTAGGTTGGTCTCTGAATTAGCATCTTAGAGTATTGTTCTAAAACTATAACTACGGTCCAAACGTGTTGTTAGATCTAACATTCAGTCATTAACATGTTAGTTTGAGACATATCGACATCTAGGTATTATACCATAGTCTAGAGTCAACTCTATTGCAAACAGTTAAGTCTATAAACGGTAGCTCCTCTACTGATCTCGCCTCTTTGGGGCTCATTATCATGATTTAGACTCGAGTCAATTAAAGAATATTAAAAACCATAATGAGTCAGCATTGAGTGCCAAAGCAGAGAGAGGAGGTGACTGCAGGTTTAACATTGGGTCATTAACACAATGAAACAGCTACACCCCAATTGTGTAGATCTAAGAATTGTTCATAATTAGACGAGTGTCTTGTAACCAAAATATATTATAAGCATTGTTTCCCCAAATCCAAACTTTTGTCTCACTCGTACAGTTACAATTAGCTCAACGCAGCTAACACTACTCTTAAATTTTGCCTTAGCCACAAAGATGCTGCTGGTACTATTGATATCAATTATTTCTGGTGTTTCATTGTTCCAAAGTGCTACTAAATCTTATTTGTCGCTGCAAATTCTGACATGCCTGCTCTATCATGTGTGACTGCAAGTCATTCTGTCTCCATCAATTTATTGTCAAATTTATGTTCAGTAGTTACTTCCTGGTTAATGGATCCTGAAATGTTCACTTCAATCAATACAATAATAGGAACTGCAGCTGTGCAGTTTAAGTAAAATTACATTTTTGGCTATGAGCACTACATGTATTTATATTTGGTGATTGCTTATGTTATGCATTAGGCCAAGTAAAAAAAGAAACCAGTTTCTCGTCCTCGCGCGCATCGATTTTGGCCGCCGCATCGATTTTTTTACTATTTACTATTTTCAAAATGGCGCTGAAAATACCAAGAAATTCATAATTCTCGTCCCAGCCCGCTCCCCGCCCGCATCGAATTTCAGCTGCCGCATCGACTTTTTTGATATTTACTATTTTTTCGGCCGCCGAAAAAAAAAAATATCGACAATTTACATACCAATCGTGATTTCTCATTGCTAAATACGCCTTGCGTCCTCTACTTAGTACAGCTGTAGCTTCTGTAGTGCGTATGTAATATAACGCATGCATTTCACACTGCGAGCTCGGCAAGAAGGAATGACCCACAAAGCAGTCGAACTGTAGTTGAATGGGCGCGCGGCGGGCCTGGGCTGTGATGTATATGTACAGCGCACTCGGTTGTGAACGCGATAGCGGCAACAGTTTTTTCGAACAATCGCTGATATTCCACGCATATTGTCGCGCATTGTTCGTATTTTTCCCCGTTTCTCATGTTTTAAGCGGATGAATTGTACTGTGCAAATGCTTGTGAGGATTGTATCGAGTTTGTACATATACATTTTCATGTCATTGTGACTATGTGCAGTGTCGGAAGGTACGGTGCCAGTGCAGTGGCCGTGCCGGCCGCGTATGCGTGTCTGTAGCTGTCAGGGTCACCATCCCCCTGGTCTGTCAGCTGTCTGCACGCACGCGTGAACACATTCGAATGTGTAGAGGCCCAAACACTCTGCTCTGTAACGTTGCATCTGACGGCGATATACTGAGTATTATGTACTATAGTATTCTGTTTTGAAGAGAATATGAATGCGCTTTTCCAGCAAATGTAGAATTATTAAATGGGTGTATCTACAAAATGAATAACTCTTCCACGGATTCTGGTTTGTCTCGTATTTCTGCGGGATATTTTTCTTTACGATGTAAAGTCATGGACACGGCCGTGAGTCGTATCACCTGTGGAGTATGGTATACAATCATTCATCATCCAAATGATGAGTGATTATCAAATGTCTTTTTAGAACATGAAGAAACATCTTTAAATGTTTAATACTATAATGCCATAACAGTATCATTTTGACATCCATGTACCAGCCAGTTTCCAGTTGAATGTGCTACAATTGTACTGTGAAGAGATGCAGATAGGCCTACAACGCAGCTGCGTGGACACAAAAAGTCACATGCAAACACCAATGATAAATAAAGCAGTGTTTTGAATATCATGGAATTTATTTCAGTCGTACATTTGTTGATAGAGTGTTTTATACCTGTTTCAATTAATAGCACAATACATCGGAATTGCAAGTACACTGGTATCAGAAATGCCATTACAACACTAAATACCAGTATTAAGATGGTCATTTTCCCTTGACATCTGAAGTGGAAAGGAAAAGCAAATGTATTTCTGCATGCATGAAGTTTCATTTCAAGTATGGTACATATTTATATCTATTTGTTTGAAAATGCACAGAGTGCTGGCAAGACATACACTTGGGACCTGGTCTCTCATAACACAGCTACCGCATACCAGAGTGATATTTCATTTCATAAATTGGATATAGAAAATAGTAAAGCCCTCTCTCGTTACCTTTCTCAGAATTAGCGGACGAGAAACACATGTTACTTTCATTTAGACAATCCTCGAAAAAATAGTAAGATATCAAATAGTAAGGACCTCCCTCATCGCCTTGCTCAAAAAACCCGGACGAGAAACTACTTTCTTTTTTTACTTGGCCTTAGACTCTTGTAAATGGTCTTGGGATAAAAAGAAAAAAAATAATGTGATTTCTCCTGTTTGTCTGTTAATAGCAAATCTTTACTAAATACTTGCAAAGTTACTGTACGTCCTTAATATGTCCATCACTTGAACATCGGAAAATTAATGAACTATTTAATGAACTATTAACATTACTCTTTCTTCCAACAGGAGTACGTTGTGATGATACTATTGGAGTGATATTTTGTCATGCCTCTTGTTAATAATTCACTTGTTTGCTTTTTTTTTTTCAACCATTGTTCTAACCTTGCATGCACTGAGTACTTTCATGTACATACAGTATGTAGTATATTTCTGTTTGATTTTTGTTTTCTCACTAATGTAGAACAGCTCATGGGACCCTGCTAGCATGAAGAAGGAGCTTGCGTTACCTGGGGACCCCCAGAAAATTAATCTGGTAGCGTGTTTGGTTTCTAACATTCCATGCACCTCATCCCATCTTGAAAAATTTGCTTTCCATATTGTTGTGATGACATTTCTTCATTGTGTGAAGGAATATCAAATTGAAATTTATACAAATGCCATGTGCCATTTTCTCATGAATTTCACTGTAAGTACATTACCTGGCAAGATTTGGTTAAAAAAAAAGAAGCTTGCTTTAGAATGGAAAATTTGAGAATCATTGCTTCATATCAGTACACTTGACTACATGTATGTTAGTGCTTTGCCTTCTACAAGTAATGCTTTACCAACATGCACAAATCATAACACAGGGCAATTCCGCAGTTAGGTGGACATGACAAGGATAAAAGAAATGTGCCTCTTTATCTTACTCTTTAATCTAGGTATCAACTAATGCCATGGATGTTCACCAATCATTAAGGTCTTTCAAATTTGGTAGATTTTATTTTTCGTATTTATTGATTTTGCAAGATCTAAAACCATCATTTAAAATGTACATGTGGGACTGGGGATGCTGAAATTCGCTTAAATGCAAATTACAGTGGGTTCCTTTGAAATTTTTTCCTCAAAATTTTGCTAAAGGGTAAAAGATGAATACATTTAAACACTCCAGAAGTCATGTGACATTTTGTCAATTACAAAAGGGTGAAATGACCTGCGGAATTACTCCGGACAAATGTAACGTTACTAACCGTAACGTTACTAACCATGCTTTTATGGGTCTAGCTAAAAAAATTATCTGTCTAACTGCTAAAAAAATTCACGTGAACATTTGCCATGATGCAATAATTGAAATTCATGCAACACTTTGTTTGAAGTAACTTGAATTTTTGCACACTTTTTGTTACAAGACATTGATTTTTTTGTCATGTCCTTTTTTCGTAACGTTACTAACCAGCCCTTTAAGTTGCCATAGCAATTCTAATATTTCTTGGATTGTATTCATTCTTTTCTGTATCATAAACCTGGGAAGGATGAACATGTTTTTGACATAATTTTGACTTGAAATGAATAGATGGTAATTTAGTAGTAAAATCAAATATCTAAATTTGTTCAAATGTAACGTTACTAACCGCGGAATTGCCCCACACCTTTCTAAAGCTTGAAAGCATGCATCCTTTTGTCAATGCCATTCACTAGATTGATTACAGTCATACAATCTAGTACATCTCACATGTGTATTGTGATAAATAAATATGTAATTTACATACCAATATAAATATGATATCATCTGAGCTATACATTATACCATTCCATATAGATATTTAAAGTTTATTATGGCTCTACTTTTTTCACACTTGTTTTTACTCTTCCACTCAGGGCAATATGACTTTTACTGCAATGCTGTGTGCATCTACATGTAAAACCAGAGATTTCGTTATCAGACAGATCATGTATTTTCAAGGATTTGAGTTGAATAACGGTGTAGCACAGACTGTTTGAAATATCCTTAATCTCGTCCTGAAAGCTCTGTCTGCTGAGTACTGTCGTGTGTGCATGTAGCATATAATACCACGGTGACACAGTCATAAAAAATCTTGGTTCATCAACCTGCTGACCTTTTCAAATCTGTGTCCATGATTTGCCGAATTTTATCTCATTTTGAATATGGTTGAATGGTAAAGGTAAACAAAAAATATGAACACCTTGATATGAAATATGCAAGTACCAGCAATGATATGCTCAGTTTGAAATTAACCTTTAGACTCGGTGCACATACTCACGTGCAGTTCTGACCTTTGTTTGTGTAATGTCTGACGTTAGTTTCTGTACTATCTCACTTTCAAGTTAATGATTAACTCATTGTATGAGAATACCGGAGATATGAATGACTTTGATAGTTTAAAAGGGATGAATGGAAAAATACACGGTTTATAACCTGGCCTTTGCAGTGTAAATAAGCCGATACCAAGAAACCTGGACTGATGGAGCTCTTCAAGAGCAAAGCTCCACCGACTATTTACCTTTGCTGTTCTAGTGATTACAAATCGTGATGGACTTGGTCTGAAACCTCACGTGTATGTACACCATGTTCATCATGTTCCGATAACGAATGTACATACTTCCCATTAAACTTTTAGAGGATTTAATGGCTGGAGGTTACTTTGGTTTGCTGTAAAAATCACCTTGTGCAGAGAGGAAGACACAACAGTATGGAGATTGCTTAAAGTTATCTCGTACAATTAACAGCCAAACTCACAAACATAATTTTGTCACAAACTTTTTTTTTCTCTCTCTTCACTTTGATATGAACTACTTGACAGAAGCATGGTTTAGAAGTACACACACCCTAGATGTTTTGACTGCCTATTGTGAGAGTCAAAACAACCTGTAGCTGAGTCTACAGCCATCATTCACAAACCTTTCTCCCTCCTCTGTGGCTTATCTGGAGATAGAGAGCTGTATTTGAACAACATCAGTCTGAGCATAATGTGTGTCAAATTTACAAATTGGGGATGGAACAGTAGCAGCTAGGATAAAATATTTGGTGAATTCACTTGCGTTTGTTTTGCATTGTGTCCCTTCCTACTTTGAGACAGTAAAATGCATGTTCTTTGATGTACAAGAAGCCCAGGGATACATGAAGTTAAAAAAAAAAATAGAAAGAAAAATTCATTAGAATAAAGGTTGTAATGTGATGATCATCACTACTGCTGAGGCAAAATGAAGCTTTGGTATTTTTGTTCAAGACCATTCTCCTTATTTCAGTAGTTTATTTTACTAATTTATTTTCAACATTACCATAGAAATTCCTGTAGTTACCACCACTGTACATTGTACCTCTCACTCTCATGTAGGTCATATAACTTTTAAGGATTTGCTCAGGTACATTTGTACATAGTTACAGAAAGTAATGTCATTAGTAAAGAAAATGCCCTAAAGTCATTGAAAGTACTTGTACCACAGTTGAAAACAAGACTAACTGAGCAAAACATAAACTGCTGCAGCTCAATTTCTTTCCTCAAGTGAATGTACATTGCATGCAGTGAGGCATACAATGTATAGATGCCTTTATCCTACTTGTTCAAAAGTCTTTTTTTTAAATAAACTAAAGGGTATTAATACAATGTGCTGTGCTGATCCACTTGGCAAAGATTGAAACCACTCATTTACAGTATTCTTCACAAAATTAAGGGTAATTTCCCTTTTTTTTTTGTTTTTGCTTTTTCCTGCGGTATACACTATAGGACAAAGACCTTTGGGGACGTCAGAATAGTGGGATCATAGCGGTTGCATGGACGTGACGGTACTCGCATATTGAAGATTTCCTTATTTTCCGTCCGGATGAAAAGACGAAAACCTGATTATTTTCCCTGGATTTATGAAGGGAAACCAACTTCCTTTGTTTTTAAGGATTTGTGAAATACAGTTATGATGTCACTTCCACATCTGTAGCAGCATCATATTAAATTGTGTCTCTTTCGGGAAATTATGAAATCAGTATTGCAGTTGATGCTTATGACAAAAACATATCCTGTGTGCAGCATTATAGTTTAAATTATTTAAAAAAAGTAATTTGTAATGCCTGTTTGAAACCAGACTCGATGACTTCTAACGGATCGACGGAACCCTTCTCATGGAACAGAAATTGCTTGTGTTCAGCAGCTTAAAACAGTGCTTTGGTCCAGGTCATGTACCTAGCTGGTGTGCCTGGTATTAAAATGGCTGTTATAAGTAAAATGTGCAAATGCACTTCACTGCAAGTTTGCAAAGATTACATAAGGCAGCTCCCACTTTCTTTTTGCCAAGGTATGGGGGGGGGGGGGGGGAGGTAAGCTGCCCTGATAGGGGGAGTAAAGCCAAAAAAAAAAATTATTGATGCGCAAAGAGATGAGTTGTCCCCATGGGAACATGGTGCTTCTATTCTTTCAGCAGATGGAACTGCTCCTGCTAAGGGATTCCCCCAGAGATGGAACATTGTGGAAACTATTAAAGTCATGAGGAAAAGCTACATTTGAATGTGTAAAAAAAAAATATGATAACAACTGCAATCAATCTGCTCTCAGTGATGTGTACACATGATGCAAATGTTTTAGTATGATGCAAATGTTTTGGTATGAACTTTTCACCATCATGAAAATTATATTTGTGTAGTCATAAGGCATACCATACACCACACACACACACATACAGTACATACTGTAATGTGGGGCTTGCAAGTTCCATTTGCTAACCTCAGATCATATTTGCTTTCATTATAGTAAGCATTGTTTTGCTTAAGTCCACACAGCTCTTCATCTGCTGTAATCATTATTGTTATCAATGCTCTCATTTTTCCTCTGCCCCCCCCCCCCCCCCCCAGCATAGAAATACACTGAGAGGCCATCTACATCTTAAAGATGATCCGGAAGAGATGGATACATCTAACTTGTACAGGCTGTCATTGGCAATGAGAAATTTTAATCCTTAATTTTGATCTGTCTCCAGCAATGGAATATGGAATACCTTTCCTGATGATATCAAAGCATTAATGACTTGCGACTCCTTCAAAAAATTGAATAACTTTTTTTGTTTGTTTCTGACGTAATTTGCTCTCTATTATATGCACCTTGAGCATTCTACATAGTGGATTTGGCACAGTATACATAGTTATCATTTATATTATCTTATTATTGTTATAATCATTGAGATGTGAGAAAGGTTTTCTGTTTTGTTAAATGACCACAAAATAAAAATGAACAACTAAAAAAAAAAGAAGTGCATGACTTGAGAAGGAGACAAACACTTGTGAGCAATGTGGACTGTTGATGTTAAATCATTCAAACACTTTTGAAGAAACATTCTTGCATGCACATTTTGTAGTGATGCTCAGTGAAAAGCATTCAAATTATTTATTCACTACTTATCGTTGCAACTTTATCTCCCAGTAATATTCATTTATCGCTGTTGCATATCTCAAAAGTCTTCCACACTGGATGAGACCTAAGCTATAGATTTAGTTGTCATTTGCGAGCGATGCTATTCCTTTCACATTTTGAGACAGATAAAACTTAGAGAATTTTTACCCCAGTCTGCATGTATCATGCACATTACATCTAATGCCATAGAGGATGCCTTCACATCTAGTATAATTGCATTTTTACTTATAAAATCTCACTCATGAAACCAATCTTGTGGTGATACTAATGAGGTTGAATGCCTTTTGAGGTGTATAAAGTGCGATTACAGTGTACCTTGCTGTTTGTCATGGAGCAGGGTTGTCAACATGAATACTGAATTTGGAGTAAGATGGTACATGTGTACGCTGTGAGGGAATGGAGCGATCAAGCCTAAATTACAGGGAGTGAAGTGACTGAGTGGGTGGTAGGGGGAGATGGGGTTGAAGATCTCCCCTTCCAATGAAGGGAGTTTTAAAAATTGTACATTTTAAATACCTGTAGTGCAATCTGGAGCATACTTTGGTTATAATTTCCACACATGCTGTACATGGAGTTGGTGCCCCAATTATAGGGAAAATGTAGAAACTTTGGATTTGGGAATTTTGAATGTTTGGAATATTAAAAAAAAAATCAGAGATTTTGGAGACTTTTTTTAAACTTCTTTTTGTTGGGAGGGGGGGGGGGGGGTTCACCGTGTGAATTCATGATTAGAGTGAGACAGTCAAGAATTGTAGGTGAATTGTGTGAGTCTCATGCCGATTGCAAGAGAGTTGGCAGCCCTGCATGGAACATATTTCTGAGGTTTACGTAATGGCAAGATGGAAAAAGTGTATATTACTAACTGCATGAGGCATCATCAAGTTACCAAATGCCCTGACAGAATGCGGAAAGAGATGAAGTAAGAACAAACCACACTGTCCTCAAGTGCCTTACCTCAAATTTTCTGTATTACCCTAAAGGTGAAGGATATCTTGGAGCCGTTCTCGGTATCCCTGGAACAGATGAAGGACATTGGGAAGAGGCTGACCGAGCAGATGGAGAAAGGTCTGGACAAGAAAACTCACTCTGAAGCCAAGGTCAAGATGTTCCCAACCTATGTTCAGTCACTTCCAGATGGCTCAGGTATAGTGTATGCTTGGTGGTCAGTTTGAAGATCGCTACTGTAGTTAGGCCTTGCTTTTTGTTGCTTTTCCTCCTCCCCCCCCCCTCCTTCTCCTCATCTTCCTCCTCCTCCTCCTCCTCCTCCTCCTCCTCCTCTTCCTCGTCATCTTCCTCATTCCTCTCCTCTGCCTCCTCCTTCCTCTCTTCCCTCATCCTTCTTTACTTTTTCCTTCCCTTCCTCCTCTTCTTCCTTCTCTTCCTCCTCCTCCTCCTCCTTCTCCTTCTCCTTGTCCTCCCCTCCTCCCCTCCGCCCCCTCCTCCTGCTCCTGCTCCTCCTGCTCCTCCTTCTCCTCCTGCTCCTCCTCATCCTCCACTTCCTACTTCCCTCCTCTTCTTCTTCCTCCCTTTCCTCCTCCTCTGCCGTGTCATCCTCCTCTCTTCCTCCTCCTCCTCTTCCCCGTCCTCCTCCTCTTCCTTCTCCTCTTCCCTCCTCCTCCTCCTCCTCCTCAACTTCTTCCTCCCTTTCTCCTCTTCTTCTTCCTTCTCCTTCTCCTCCTCCGCTCTCCCTCCTCCTTCTCCTCCTCATCTTCTTCTCCTCCTCTTCTTCTCTTCCTCCTTTTCCTTTTCTTCCTCTTGTGACTCCTCTTTCTATTCTTTCTATTGCAGGAAAGATGTATTTGGGGGCATTGCCTTTCAATCTATGGTGTGTGGTCATTGTATCGTCCTATCAATAAATTCTGCTGGCTGCAGCACTATAAGATATCAGGTATCAGGTAGTGATTTGAGACATCTTAATGTAGACTAGATTCTTTGCTGCCTTTGTCAAGGAGGAACAAGAAGTGGGGTTAGAAATGCTGGAATGAAGCAAGAAGTCCAGTAAATCTAACTGTAATCCTGCAAAATTCACTTACTTTTATCTTCAAGAACTCAGATATATATCAGGAATAAACTTTTTTTTTTTTTTTGCATGGATGAACCTGGAATGGTTTGGGTTCTGAATAACGATATGACAGTCATGTATATCAAAGCACTCAGCATTGATGTCATGTATTCTGATCGAAACGTGCAACAATAGATATGTTGCTCACTCTGTGTACCTGTACAACAAGCTAGGCATTTTTTTCTTTTATAATATTCCCATTTGCTTTAGGGCCCATCGTAATTTAGCCTGTTGGGCTTGATTGAAATGTCATGCTGTGCAAACCACCCAACAAATTTGATTTCAATTGACTTCAGGGCAATAGAAAGTGCACTACTTGCATCTGTACATACATGTGTACAAATGTATATTATACAAAGATTCTTGTACAACCCCATGGCTTCATAAAAAGTAGAAAATAAAACAATAAAACAAAAAAAAAACTGGTCATTGATATAGTGTGATTAATGGAAAATGTATATGATAAAGAATGAAAGAGAGAGAAAGAAAAAAAGAGTAGTAATCAACTTGTGTAAACAGCAAAAAGTTTAACAGAGCGAGCCAAACCCCTTAATGTAAACATGATGTGTCCTTTTAATAGCTGTAGTAGTGTGTACTTCATTTAGGCAGGGTGTGGGTGTGATCAACTTCATGTGAGGTTAACTCTTGTAAAAGCAAATGTTTGATTAAGAAGTACAAATGGTTGATTGCTACAGTTGAAACATAAACATTATAGTTGCTGAAATTATTTCTGCTGTTGATGTTGTTGCTGTTGACAAAGATTAATGATTACCAAGATATTTGAAATTGACTTTCCAGACTGGTGAGAATGAGATTTCTGATTTCCTTCTTCTTTTTTTTCATCACTCCCTTAATCATTATTTGAGTGTCTATTTCATACAAAATCCTAAAAGATCAAATCCACCAAAATGAAATAGAAAGGAAATTATATTCTTGAAATGAGAATGGAATATAAAGCTGAAAAGACAACAAATAAAAGTGCATTTAAGATCCTTGAGTAAAGTTGTTTGGAACCAGACCAAGTGGAGGAAAATCCTTACCATTTTAGTTCAACCTTGTACGAGATGTCTGCCTCAAGGTCAAAGTAACACACAGACCATGCAATCACATGACTCATTGCCTGTCATGTGATTTGTGAGATTCATCTGACTTAGTTTTTCCCTTCAAAGATATCATTGAATTAGCTTTTCTCTCAAAGGATTAATACAAAAGTTTTCTCGCCCAAGATGGGTAATCCATTTATTCATGTACAGCTGTATGTCTACATTGTATGTCTGTATGCGTGTCTGTCTGTCTGTCTGTCTGTCTGTCTGTCTGTCTGTATGTGTATATGTTTAAAAAGTACAGGCCTCATATCTCTCTTGCAGGGGAAAGAAATACTTGCCCTCCTTGACTGAGCAGGGCACAGGATAGGCCAATATCCCACACATAACTGGGCAAATGCCAATTTGTAATATTCATATTTCTTCCCGACAGAGGGTTGGGTTTTTATAGCACACAAAAATTTTGTAACTATTACTGCTGTCTGTAGTTGAAATCAAACTTCCTTGCTAAGAAAAATAATGACCTACATGGCAGTACCCACTGTTATATGTAGTACGTAGTGCATAGTAATGAATTAGAGATTCCAATGAATACCCTCTCTCATGTACTTATACACTGTCCTCTACAAGAGCCTTAAGATCTTTGCTAGATCGAGTTCTAGCACAAATAAAACACCTTTCATAATCGACCTACTTTTCCGCTTCGGTTTTGCTGTTATCTGATCAATTTGTCCACATTGTGCAGTTTTCCTGCACAGTGATTTTCAGCGATGCCAGTGCACTGTAGAGATTGTCAAAGACATGGCAAGGACAAACACAGTGAGGACAAATATACATTGAGAGACGCAGGGAAGTCCTATTTGGGGGGCGTGTAGAGGTCATCTGGCTAGGGTTGCTCCTGGGGCCCTTTCTGCACCTCAGTAACTGGTGATGTCAGGGGGCCTTCACTTCCACAGGGGCTCTATCTCTTCCTGCCCTTAGGTGAGGGTAGGAGTACAAGTATCAGTGAGAGTTTGGAGGGAGATGCTGCAAGGGATACGCAGGGAGCAAAGTGGAAGGGGGTGGGGGATGGTGTGGAAAGGGGGTTTCCCCCCTGTCCGCTATACTGATAGGGAGCTCTAGATATTTGCATTTTGACCAGTGCAATCTGATGCATACTTAAGTAAAGGCCTCCGCACACTACACGATCCGACTGGTCTTAAAGTCTTAAGCCAAGCTGGATCTTAAGACCAGTCGTACGACCGGACACCGCACACTATACGACCCGACTGTAAAGCGCGCGCAAAGCGCACTGCGTGCGCTTGCATTTTACTGCATTGTGAATGGCTGAAAGCTCACGACTGGTCGTAGAGATTCAACATGTCAAATCTCTACGACTGGCGCTAAGACCCAGTCGTACGACTAGAAAATGGCAAGACTGTGACGTCACACTTCTAGTCTTAAGGTCTTAAGACCGGTGAATCGGGGCAAAATCGTGTAGTGTGCGGCGGGCTTTAGTGTTTCAGCACAATATTGTTTAGAGTTAGTGTGTTTGCTGGAAAATCATAAATTAATTTAAGGCATGGATATAATATATCAAATGTTCAATTTATCAAGGGTATTGGAGAGATATTGAGAGATAGCAGTCCTACTGAGGATGGGAGGGGGTTGGGGATGGGAACATGAGAGGATGAGGAAATTGAACTACGATAAATCTGCCACTTTGTCATACAGCACATGAACTTGCTCTTAAAGCCCTTGATGACTGCATGATAGGCCTACTGTGTAGGCCCTATAACTAGACTAAGAACAATAAAGAGCATGATTTGTGAAGTCCTGAGACCAAGGTAATACTTACATGTATTACCTTCTACATTTACTGAAGTACTCATCAGTTTTAATGAACTCAGTGCCTTTCTTACATGAAGCCAACAACATTACCTGTACAATGATATGGGCATGGCACAGCTAAAAAAAAAGTGTTTTACTAACAAATCAATCTGCAGTGGGGTAGATGGTAGAATATGCAGCTACTTTTTCTATGTATGCCTTAGATTTATCTTGGCAAAGGCAAGAAGAACAAACAAGTATGATGGAAAAAAAAAGAAGAAAATATGAAATAGTGAATTTGCAAGACATGGATGGATGAACAAGCTGAAATCACTGTGTTGTCCGTGGCATGCATGCATGAGTGCTGTGAAATGCATCCCCCATATACTACAACTCCAATCATATTTAGCATGTTCCAGGTCACGTGTATTGAAATGGAGGCTAGCTTTCTTCATGGCGGTACAGTACTGTTCAGGTGACCTTTGCTGGTACCGGTCTTCTCAAACAGCATGACTCTAATCCCCCCTCCGTTCTTGGCTGCTTGTATTAAGTCTGCATTCCGATCAGTTGTAAAAGGGAACGTAACACGTGGCAGTACTGGCTATACCTTTTTCACTCTACGCCTGGTTGTGTACCTTGCCCAACCTATTCAAACATTGTAGTGTGTGTGCTTTTTATACTGTAGGGATATATTTCAGCCATATAAAACTAGCTCATAATGTCATGCATTGAAAGCGGGTTGTTAAGGTCTTAGCCAACCTAATGATTTGAAGGGATTCATCTTTTATCAGCTTGATCCTGCTGGCAAAGAATGTAAAATATTTTACTACACTTTGATTATTTCTTCCTGCTCTAATATCACTATATCAGCATTATGAGCAAAGAAGTAGGCCCTATGTAGTACCATTCTCATTGAAAAATTTTGTCATTTGGGTTGCGATCAGCGTTGCGTCTTTTTGATTCAGCATTCTCACTGTAAAAATTGTCAAAACTTTTTTTGCGGTTGTAATCATGTGCAAAGTCCTGACCTGCACATGTTATGAATGGTATGCTTACTAGTCTAAATCACAAGGCCAATTCAATATGCGGTGATACGGGCCAATTCAATATACTGTGACGTGTCACCGCATATTAAAATAGCAAGGAGCAAAATGCCATTGCATCCTTGTAGGATATCAATTTTTTTTTATTGTCACTGTTCTCACGGCACAACTTCATTTCTATTTGCAACAACAACAACAACAACCACAACAAAAGATACCGAAATTTGTGCAACTTGGATCCCCACTCAAGTTTTGTGAAAAGACTTGTCTTGTTCTCACTGTAAAATTGTCAAATTTTGAAGGAAAAAAATGTTATTTTGAGTGCAATGAGAACAACACTAAGAATATTGTGAAAAACCAAATACCTAGGCATTCATGTCCTTGCATTATTACTACCAGGCAAAAGCACTAAACACACACAGTCTGGGCAGACAGTGCTTGAATGCTCTTTGTGGAGTCATTTATTGAATTCCCCTCAACCCGCTAGCAATCATGTTCCCTTTTCTCACATTTTGGCCCAAGGCCTTGTCACATAGAAATCTTCCTAATAGATTCTTTTTCTTTTTCTTCTTCTTCTTCTTCCTTTTCCCCAACAACATACAACTGTACCTTGTGACTTACATTGCACATGTGTATGCTGTCTTCAACTGGCATTGCAGGTACAGTAAAACCAGAAAAACAGGAAGTGGGGAAAATGTAAGGAACTGGTTCCGCATGTACATGCTTTAGACTCACATTTCGAGTGTGAAATGTTTGGTACCAGCACATTATAAATGACCTTGCGAATCAAAAGCTGAAAGACTACATTTTGTAACTCTCAGTCTTAATGTCAAGGGGTGGGTGTTAGGGATTGCACTTTCCCTTTATATGTTTAGTATGTACAATGTAGACTGTTATTCAGATAATGTGCCAATTTTCAGCTCTCTTCTCTAGAGATACTTTTAACAGTTCAGATTTCATGTATTGCTCTGTGCAAACAGCTATACGCTGTCTGCATTCACCTTTTTTCCTTCCTGGTACCGTTAAAGGGAAACTGGACTCTGTTATATTCAAATTGATTTTATTTAGGGGAAAGTGAGGTCATGCGAACTGAGCAATAGCAGTTAGAGTGAAATTAAATACAAACTGTACAGATTATAGAATCAGAGAGTTTAACTTATTACAGAAGACTTGCATGTAAACAATTAACATCATTAAATTATTTTGTGTATTTGTGACTAATATCACTCACTGTTGTATAAAAGCAAAAAATAATCTTTAAAGAAAAGTAAATAAAAGTAGTGTGTGGCGATTGATCATGACAAGCTGCACATTCTGTCACTTCCTGTGATATGTTGCTACCTTGGTGATTTTCTGTTTCTCCATCAAGAATGAGATATGTAGGCCCTATTCATGAGAGGAAAATATGTACTGTGGTATTTGTGAAAACTGATTTTTCTAGTGTATACATGTAGGTGCAATTTTCCCATGTTTGTGAAATAAGGAACATGACTTTTTCTTGTGGATTTTGCTCTGCATCAGGCTGTTTTTGAACCTGCTGAAGTTAGCAGCCCTGCTCATGGTTTTTTCCTTCACATTTTTCCCCCCATCTTTCGGTCTAACCACCCCATGTATTATCATTGTGGCCTACAATTCTCTCTCTCATCTATTCACTAAACTGCACTGCCCTTCGAAATTGTGAGAGTATGACGGTATACAAATGATGCACAGGATAGGGTGCGTGAGTGGAGATGTCTCCACTAACGCCACAAAATAATCCTGTGCATCATTTGCAGGTAATACCAGTCAGCTACATGTAGCACTCGCTCAAGAATCAAGATGTCCGAAGATGTTCGTCCCAAACATTTACGCACGTCGCACTCGGAAATCCCGCACATATAAGTACTGTACGTATAAGAGTATACGTACGCCACACATGTTATGCACAAGAAAGGCCGGCCGGCAGCCCGAACTAGAAGTTGTTTACAGGATTGACAGCGCGTATAGTAGCGCGCGACGCGCTTGTAACAACTGATTGAGTGCGCACTGCTAGTGTAAACATTATGATGTCAGGCCGTGAATGTTAGTGAGAAATTAATGCACGCACACGTGACTCATTTCAGCGCTTCCAATTGGCTACATTCATGAACCCATTTTATAATGCATGTTGTTTGTATGTCTTGAACTTGTAGGCAACTTTGGAAATGGCGGTACAGTTTGATTCTCTGGTTGGTTTCCCTTGCGTGAAATATACAATTGTGTGTGTACAGAAACAGAGTAATGGTTGACCTCTTGCTGTGAAAGTCATGCAGTCTGCACACTGTTGTATCAAACCACAATATATTTGCCTTGTTTGCAGGCATTTTACTTTTCAGTGGTTCATCGCTGCATGATCAACTCTATGATCAGAGAGTCCGACCGCAAGGATCTCTAAAATGGGAGATTCTTCCACCTGGATGTCCTAGCAAACTGGAGAAAACAATTTACTATGATGTGTAACAGATAACTGTCATGAGCATGTGTGTGATCCGCGATCCACCTAAATCTGTCCAGATTTAGATCATATGTATTCATAATGTTCTTGTAACTACCCTCTGATGATTCAAGACATGTTGCCATCTACCTCTTTGTTTTGTCCTTTTTTTTTACAGAATCAATTCATACCATTCATTTTCCTTACTTTTCTTTCCCTCTTTACTTTCACCTTCAATGTTGTAATAGCTCACTTTCTTTCACATTCAAATCCTCTACCTGCCAACATGTCTATTCTGATATGCCTACACACCGTTCATTGCTTACTGAGAGTCATGAAACCAATGACCCTGCTAAAAGGCCTTTGTAATGCAAAGTTGCTTCAGTAAATCTTCTTGTAGCCAGGCTCTGTGGATAATTCCCCCTGATGGAGCAGGCTACCATAATGAATGGGAATCTCGTCCCAGGCTGCCCTGGATGGCTTTAGCTCTATTGAGAGTGTCTTTGACAATATCAGCGGCCTGTGTCCTGTTTCCATGGCTACCTATGTGGATGGGATCTCATTGTCAAGATTAAGATGGAGGGGGTGGTGGGGGATTGGGGAGTGAATCATTTGCCTGTTATCAGTCAATCCCTACGGGATAATGTATGCAGGCTCCTATTATACACAAGTTGGGCTGAGAGAGGCCACTTCATGTTATTTCTCTCTCTCTGTCTCAGTTGAAATATGAGGTATATTGGATTGTTGCAGTTTAAATATGTTACAACAAATTGATATCACGACCTCCATTAGAGGCACAATTCTTTTGGAAGGGGGGGGGGGGGGAGGGGTCTCCGGCAGTACGGAGTTTTATTGAATAACACTGTATAAATGAAGGTTTAAGGGTAAAAAGGCATGTCTATGTTGGGACTTACTGTAAAAATGGATATTTTTGTGCAAGTAATTTTTTGACACTCTGCTGTGTATGATGAATTTTGTGTGTTTTAAATACTGCAGAATCAAGACATTACATAATGGTTCATATAACAAGCAAAATTCTCTGCATGCTTTTATTTTTGCGCTAGTTTCTGGTCACGCGAAATGAATTAACATTTCCGCATCATGACAATGTCCACTTTTATAGTACATTTCTACCTTTTTTCTTCTTCTTTTTTTGTTGTTGAAATGGCAGTTTGAACTTCAATGTTCTTTTAATAGCAATATTTTCAATAGAATGTTCAGGTAGATGAAATTTCTTTTCTCTTTATCTAAATTTCAATTTCAATTTCAATTTCAATTTCAATTTCAATTTCAATTTCAATTTCAATTTCAATGTATTCGTAATGCATTAACTTTGGGACATGGCTATTCATTTTAATACCAAAACTCTGGGGCATGGGCCAAATGTACACCTCCTATTTGAAAGTAACTTCTTGTATCCATTCTAGGTAGGTCCTAACTGTACACACCATCTGTATGACCAATGCACCTTTCGAGCCACTTGAGTTGTTGGGTTGTTGTTCTTTACTATCCGACATTACTACATTATAAATCACCATACAATTGGCTTCTTTTGAAATGTGGCAGGGTGTGCTTGCATGTTTTGTTTGTTGATTCACAACAAACCAGAGTGAACAAAAATCAGCTCATTAAAAAAAAAGTGCAGGGAAGAATCATACTCATCCTGCGAATAGTAAATTTCAATTCTATGATGGCATTTCAGAAAGAGCCAGAAAAAAAAAACAGAAATCCAACGAGATTTGATAATTGAGTAGCAGGCATGGTTGACCAAGCCTGCTCTAGGTCTAGGAATAGTCTACTTCCTTGTTTGATAAAGGGACCGGGATATATCGGTAAGCTCTACAACGCATGGTGTAGTCCAGGGGCGGGTAGCTGTGAAGCTTGGGCAATACACACGTGGCACCACGTAGCCGGGGCGGAAATAGGTCTCATTCCCTAGCCCAGGGGCAGGTGTGTTTTCACTCAGAGCGTCTTCCTTTTAACAGCATTTGCAGATGTGTGCTGTTATCAAACTTCCACAAGTCTGTTTGGCTAAATCTGTATCTGCCAGTGGGCCCACCTGCAGTAAACTGTCTGTGAGAATGTTAAAGTGTGTTGATGCTGAAGAACACCTTGAAAAGCTCTATAAAACACTCAGTACACAATGAATTTACCGTAAAAGTATCAAAGGACATGTTCACTGTCATTGTATACATGTGGATTGAGTAAATGCAGCATAGAATACATCAGTGAAAGTTGGAGGAAAATCGGACTATCCGTTCAAAAATTATGAATTTTTGACATTTCTGTGCAGACACAGCTTGATGAGAAGACTACTACAATATAATGATGTCACATACATAGAACAATTGAACAAAAATATTAGAGAATTCCACTTTTTTTCTTTTCATTTTTTCCCAAGAAGCACACAATGCAAAGGTTTATCATACCACAAACAGTCCTCCCTAGGACACTTTGAATCTATGCATACCAGGTACTTGTAAAATCAGTAACAGACATGCTAACGACCCACACAGAATAGGGCCTACACATACATAGTAGGTACTTTCTTCAAATTAACATAATTGTCTGCACATATTTTAGCATCAAGTCTGTGCAGCTTTGATGCCATGACAGATATGCACAGCAATGGATCATGTGCACTGTGTACATTTGTTCAATCTTCGAAATTGTTCTTTTGCATGTCACATCAATACAGAGGTACAATTGTACATGTAACCTGGACTTGTGTAGGTTAAATTGTCTGCGGGAGCCAGGTCAGCAGAGTAGGAACACAGGCTATACCTTGGTGTAAAATTGTATCATTACCAGGACTGTCCCTGTGTTCCCTGTGGCTCAGAATGGCAGTATGCCTTTTATTGTTTGTATACATGTTTATTTTCAATACACATCAATGATCATACAAGTATGCAGCATTCAACTAATTGCCAAGCACTGTATTTACCAAAGCATGTATATTTTTTTTTTCCAAGCACAGGTGAATATTTTCTTATACTTTCTATGATTGAATTTTTAACAGGATTTTTTAAATTCTCTCTCACATTTTGTTTCACTCCCTTAATGGATGCAATAATCAGGTTTTATTAGACTTATTTCCTTCTAAAAAACATTCAACACTCTGTTAATGGAAAATTAGTAGAGAGGCCTGCCAGTAGAAGAGTAATACACTGTATGTACGTTGGATCCAGGCTCTTACAGTACCGGTATTGTCTTTTTTGTTGGATTGATCATCCCAGCTTTCTGTCCCATTTTATTGAGGTTTTTTCCCCATTACCATATCCAATGATTTCACTAGATGTGTGTCATTATGGCAACATTGAATATAAGGTTTACTTTTGAGTTATACAGTAGTTATATATAGCCAGACACACACTTGAGAGTTAAAAACAGAATCGTATGAAACTTTGTCATTCATTATAGGGAGATGTAGGTGTGTATGTGTGTTGGAATACACTTGTGTCATAAGTCGGATGTTGGCCTTTTCCCAAATGTTTTATGCAGGCATTGGCCTACCAGAAATAAGTCAGTCCTCTTCCTATAGCTTATGATGGTGAGAAGGAAAGGAGAACACGTATTTTGAAGGAGACCCTTTGTAATTTTTTTTTTCTCTTTTATGACATCATCAAACTACACCTGTAGTGTTAATGATAGGAAATGTGGCATGATCAAGATCAATTTGTCAAGAAAGCACATTTGTTTCTTTTTCTGTGCATGTATTTCTGCAGAACGGGGAGACTTCTTCGCCCTGGATCTCGGCGGCAGCAACTTCCGCGTTCTGCTGGTGCGCCTGTTGGAGGGTGAGGTGAAGATGGAGAGCAAGACGTTTGCCATCGCCAAGGAGATCATGATCGGCACCGGGGAGCAGGTGAGATATATACCACCTCTTAGTCAGTCTCAGTGGAGCTCCCAGACCAACGGGGATAGACTCCATTCCGAGCCAGACTACTTCGATGTATATCTGAATGCAAGGATGAGGTGTGGAGGTTTTGCATGCGGTGGCAGATCCAGGCAGGGGCGCACGGAGCGCACACCCTCGCTTTATTTTTTTGTTAAAACAAAAAGAAATAAAACGAAAAAATGTTAAGGCGCCCCCCCCCCCCTTACGAAATTCCTGGATCCGCCCTTGACTTGTACAGTTGTCGTGCCAATTCGCTGGTATTTTTATTTACAGATTTGGGGGAAAGGCACAAACTGACAAAAAGGAGATGTACAATATTCAATGACATGTGATCTACAGTATCTTGTTATGGCGGGAACATGTCTGGCCCTATGTAGCACATCCATAGTACCTCCTGCAGATAAAGGAGGGTGAAATGGAATCCATCATTGACATGATCTTATCTCTTGAGCTAGCTCTTGTGAAAGTCTTCAATTCAACATTGTCATTATCAAAATCCATTGAACTTATCTAATTCATGTCTGGATAATTCCAACCCAACCTAGCCTCTCCTTGCAAACAATTTCCCAGTCTAAATAAACCCACTCTGCTTTGAAATCTGGAACAGCGTTCCGTCGTCACATGTCATTTGCAGATAACAATAATACATGTATGTACATGCGTTGTCTCAATTATGTTTACATTAGAGTCTGAAGAAAGAATAACGCCCTACGGCCTTTGCTTTCTTTCTAGTACACATATTCTTCACGTACAGCGGCTTCACATTTTGCAAGTCATCCCTTGGATCTGAAATATTAATACTATTTTGATATATGTGGGGTTGGTAGTTTGTTTGGTTTGGGTTTTTTTTTGGTGGGGGGGGGAGGGTTAAATTGTAGATACCAAAAATGATGATTCATAAAGTTAAAGTAAACACTAATGACTCCACAGTATGTTTAATAGTTGATTCTATGATGTCTGACTGTGCTAAATCACCATTCCTAACTTTTTTTGTTTTGTTTTGTTTCAGCTGTTCAACTACATCGCCGACTGTCTGAGCGAGTTCAAGAATGCCCATGGTCTGGGAAACAAGAGTCTTCCTCTGGGCTTCACATTCTCGTTCCCATGCCAACAGAAGAACCTTGCCTCAGGTGGGTTTGGGTGCAGTTCTGCCCCTATATGCTGACAGGAAAGGGGAGCAGCAGAAAAGAGTGCCATTATTGAATCACGTCCTCCTATACTGTAGCACATCTGAACACAACTTTTTTGTAGTGCACAATGATTTGTTATTTAAACCCGTTGAGGATGACCTGATACACACATTTTCCGTAGACACCTGCCTGAGTACACTCAAAACTATCTTCAGAGGGTTTCATACCAATACCAATGAGCAATCCTTGTCAATGTCAATGACAGATTTGCAGCATATATAGCATGAACAGAAATGTAAATGTTGGCCACCTTTTGCTTGGGACTTTGATGAACAACGTCACTTTTACAGGACATGTACAGTATCATGGCAACATTTTCTCTGACCCATCCTCTTTTTACAACTTTGAGTTGGACATTAACATTTTCCTGAGATGCTTGTACGAAAGAAAAACTATGCCAAATTCATTTTGCTTCATTTGATGAAGGCGTGCAGGTACTTTCATAGTAGTGTGAGCTTTTGTATAGTGACATTTCAGAGTGCGCGAGTTATGGTGGGATATGAAGGCCCTTGCACTGAATTTAGTGTAGTTCAAAGATGGCTATAGTTTTTGGCCTCTTATAGTGGGACAGCAACTCAATCTCAGCGAAGGTGTGGTGCTGGGTTGTACTGGTTTCATGAATAAGCAGTGGTACAAATGTAATTGTGCAAGTGATTAATACTTAATGCAGGTAACAATCACTTTGGTGACATTGTAATCATTTTTGCGGCTTTGAATGTCTTTGCTCGTATATCAAGTATTACATATATTTGTGTGTAAAGTAATTTAATTAACTAGATGCAAAAACAACATTTTCCAAATCAGTCGTTCAAATGAGAGGGGATTACTGGCCTAAATCTTGGTGCTCAGTAACAATGAGTCAAAGTGAGTAAATATGCAACTTTGGGCTTAAAATTACAAAATTTCCTCAACTATAGATATACAAACGTACTGTACCAAACCATGCAGAAATCTTATACGTCTTCTCCATGAGACTGGAAAAATATGCCATGTCATTGATTCAACAATGTTCCCCCCCCCCCCCACCTTCTTTGGTGTTTGCTCACTGTAGGTACACTCGTCACATGGACCAAAGGTTTCACAGCTGATGGGGTAGAGGGCCAAGATGTCGTGGAGTTACTGAAGCAAGCCTGCAAGAGAAGAGTAAGGATTCATTAACCCATTAAAACCCATAGTGGATTTATACTGGAGCACATCTAGAGATACAGGGCCTCATTCATAGTAGTATGATGGACCTCATCACTTTGTTGAAGTTTATATAAACAACAACAGCAACAATGGAAAACATTGAAAGATGTAATAACAAGATAGAAATAATATTATTATACCCATACTTTGCCCAAGCCAAGATATGTAAATGTACAAGTACACTGTATGCTGGTTGAATTTCGTCATGCAAAGCCCATCACAGGTACAAATTGCTCCAATAAAGATACCGGTAAGTGTGAGGTGTGAAGCATGCTGTCATGGTAGTACCGCATGCAGAAGTTATCATGAATGAGGTACCAGGACATAGTCTGAGTGAGATCCTATTACTGGCAACCAGCCAGTAGTGTTGACAATAATAGCATGAATGAAAATATGAAGGCCATCTGCTTCCATTGGTACAGGGAATGAGTTTGTATTACGGTAGTTTTTTATGTGACTGTTTATTTTGTCATCAAAATTAACGTTGAGTAAAAGTAACCATGAGCCAACTTTTGAGGAGAGCTTTTTATCTACATTTGAATACAGCTACTTGTTTTTCTTCTTTTTCTTTTGTCAATGATACTGAACAGTGGTGGATCGGGCAGAGCTACCAAGTCTCACGCATTGTGAGTGAGACTCAAGCATTTAGGGTCTGTCTCACGATCTCACGCATGACACCCATTTTTCTCACGCATTGGGAGCATAGCTTAAAGAATTAAAGTGAGAGTTGCAATTGAAAGCATGTTTCCCTTTTGTCTTTCAAAATAAGTAAGAAACAGTCATTTAAGTATGCACCAGCTTGCACCATTAAGAGCTAAAAATTGAAAAAGCTCCCTTCCGTGGGAGGGCGGACACCCCCTCCAACACCCTTCCCTCGCTCAGTCGCTTCGCTCCCTCGCTCACGCACATGCGTGCATGCTGAGATGCTGAGTCTTGAAAATCTCACTCATAAAGATTTTTTGAACTTGGCATCTATGATCGGGGGAGGCATGCGCCCAGTGTGCCCCCCCCCCCTTTAATTTTTCTTTTAAATAAAAGAAATTCAAAAAATTAAACCCGGAAGTGGCACCAGAAATATTTTGCCCCCCCCCCCCCCCTTTACGGAATTCCTGGATCCACCCCTGCTGAACCTTGCATATTTGCAGAAAAGCATAAAATCTCATGCAGGAGCCATTCATGAGCTATCTACATAAGAGATAGAGCAACTTGCTCAGAAACATATAATTGTTTAATATGCTTGGCTGTGGCCAGTCATCGGCATCAGTCTGTGAAGCCAAACCAAAAGTCTTCTCAGAGTGAACATCTCTAATAGTAAAGAATGAAACGGGACTCAATCGAATCAAATTTTTATGTGTGTGTGTTCTATTTAACCTTGTTTATCAACACACATAATGGATGGATACTCTTAATCGAGGCCTGGGCATGTACAAACATTCTTTTTTGTCCTTGTTCCTGATCTTCCTAGGATGTGGATGTTGACATCATCGCTCTGGTGAATGACACGACAGGCACGCTGATGTCTTGTGCGTACACAGACCACAACACATATATTGGACTCATTCTAGGTAGGTCTTCTCACCTATTTACTGCCAACCCATCTGATGAAATCTTCTGATCCCTAATCCATCCCCCCCCCCCCCCCCATCTCAATCATTATTGAAATCAGACCCTAATTAGACTAAACAATAAAGATGATGATAATGATGATTGATGATGATGATGATGATGATGATGATGATGATGATGATGATAATAATAATAATAACAAGAAGAGGAAGAAGATGTGATTAAAGTAGTGGTAGTAGTAGTAGTAGTAGTAGTAGTAGTAGTGGTAGTATTAGCAGCAGTAGTAGTAGTAGTAGTAACAGTAATGATAACAGCAACAATAGCAGTACTGACATTTGTGTAGTGCTTAATGCAGGTGTCACTAAGCACATTGATATAGAAAAGAAACATTGAATTGAAATACAGAATATAATTACAAACAATGTCATAAAACGTCACCAGTTAGAATTTTTCAAGTGGTTACTGATGTATACATATGTGTCAGTGGCCCGCCTGAGACATCACTTTCCATTTCATTTCTTTTTTTAAGTCTGCTGTCCAGATCCCACCCCCATATGAAATCATCAGTGGTAGAAAATGAAACATTGACATAAGCATGTAGGCACAGTAGTCTTCTGAAACATCTGTGTAAACCCACAATATTGACATTGACATTTCAGAGGTGTGTAATTAATTAGTTTTAAAGGGATTGATTAGTTTTGGTTGAGACTTAACTTCAGGTTTCTAACATTTTGGGGTGAGGTAATGAGAAGTCTTTTATGAGATATGAAAGAGCATGCAATTCCAAGAGGGATTCAATGTTTCTTTGAGAAAAGATGGTTTTGAAATGGCTGAGATATCCAAAATAGAGCAATCCTAATGGTGGGACCCATCTTTTATTAGGATCACTTTGTTTTACTTTGTTTTTGGATATCTCAGCCATTCCAAAACTGATTTTCATCAAATAAACTTTGAATTCCTCTTAGAATGGTATGATCTGTACTATTTCATAAGTGCTTTCTTGGTATCTCGCAAAAACTTAAAAGCCCACTCCTCACCTCCACCAATACTATACCATCCCTTTAATGTCTAGCTTTGCAGATGTTTTGTTTGATTTTTTTTTTTTTTTAAATTTGTGATTGCTTTCTGTTGTTCCCCCCCCCCCCAACTCCCTTCAGGGACCGGCACCAACGCCTGCTACATGGAGGAAGTGAACAAGGTTGGCACGTGGCTGGGGGATGCAAATGCCCGGGAAACCATCATCAACATGGAGTGGGGGGCGTTCGGAGACGACGGTGCTCTGGACGACTTCAGGACTGAGTACGATAAGAATGTGGACGAGAACTCCCTCAACCAGGGCAAACAGCTGTGAGTATACGCAAATCGCTATGTTCTTGCTTAAAGGCATTATTTACCATTTGCAGATGTAACAAAAACCCAGCATTAGTGCTTTGAAATACTTCTAAAATGTGAGTTAGGGATAGAAAAAAACCACTGTGAAAATTTTAATCAGTAAAATCGATGTTAAGTATTGTTAAATATACAAAATGTGAACAATAGTTGTAATAAAAATGTTTCCAGACTAAACCGTCTACAGTTAATGGTTTATTTAGAAAAATACTGACATCTCCTTATATTTTAGGCTCTCTTGCAAAAATGTTATATGGGAGGGTGTTTTGTGGTACAACAGACCTACACATATGCATAAAAGGCGATATCTTGAAAATTTTTCAAATCACTGCACCCAAAGATAAACTAGACCTTTAACCCTTTGTACTGTACGATTTGAGTGCCCATTGGCACAGAAATCCCCATAGCATTGTACACACTGTCCAAAGTTCAGAAATGGTCAAGAGCTGCGGTCTGTGTGGTTTTTGTCCCCGCCGAACGAGTTGGAGCAGGGGACTATGAAACGGGCTCCGTACGTGTGTGTGTCCGTGCGTGTGTCCGTGTGTGTGTGCATCCGTGTGTGATCAAAATGCTACAAAATGCTACTCCTTCGCCATTTCTAACCCGATTTCGATTCCGTTTGCTTTATGTGATGGCACTAGGTGAGGGCTTCAAAACTTCTACACAGAATTTTGACCTTTGACCTTGATTTTTGACCTATATTGTACATTTTGCTACAAAATGCTACTCCTTCGCCATTTCTAACCCGATTTCGATTCCGTTTGCTTTATGTGATGGCACTAGGTGAGGGCTTCAAAACTTCTACACAGAATTTTGACCTTTGACCTTGATTTTTGACCTATATTGTACATTTTGCTACAAAATGCTACTCCTTCGCCATTTCTAACCTGATTTCGATTCCGTTTGCTTTATGTGATGGCACTAGTTGAGGGCTTCAAAACTTCTACACAGAATTTTGACCTTTGACTTCTTTGACCTTGACCTTGATTTTTGACCTATATTGTACATTGGCTACAAAATGCTACTCCTTCGCCATTTCTAACCCGATTTCGATTCCGTTTGCTTTATGTGATGGCACTAGGTGAGGGCTTCAAAACTTCGACACAGAATTTTGATTTTTTACTTCTTTGACCTTTGACCTTGATTTTTGACCTATATGGTACATTTTGCTACAAAATGCTACTCCTTGGCCATTTCTAACCCGATTTCAATTCCGTTTGCTTTATGTGATACCACTAGGTGAGGGCTTCCAAACTTCTACACAGAATTTTGACCTTTGACTTCTTTGACCTTTGACCTTGATTTTGACCTATATTGTACATTTTTCTACAAAATGCTACTTCCGGCGGGGACATATATTACGCACTTCGTAATTTCTACTTTTCCTTGTTTGTTTGGTTTTTTTTTTTTGGGGGGGGGGTTCCAGAATAATGTGTTTTTGAAACTGGAAATTATTTTATTTCTTACATTTGATTTTGCATGTTTGAGATTAGTAGTTCTCCCTTTCTTTAATAGCTAAAACATGATTTTTGCCTGTGTTCACCAGAATCTTTTACAACCTGTTAGGTATGTAGCCCTGCAATGGGTGCTTGCATCCCGCTCTCAGATTTCATGTTCAGCGCCGCTTCTTTCTGTTGGGCCAAGCATGGGATACGATGTTACAAACCGTGATTTCATATTGTAGATGACACATTGGCACAAATGAATGGAAATGAAGTTGATGTGGTGTTAAGTAAGATTTAGACTGTAGTACAAGGCACCGTTTAGCAACGTAATCACACTACGTTATATGCTAAAGCCTTCCATGAGATATTCCACAAGCTTCAAAGAATGAATTATTTGAAATGCTAAATGCATTTCCAAACTGTTGCCAAAGGCAGTGATGATGATTTAGTTTTAGTGGTTGCATTTTATTGCCTCTGCCCAAGGAAGGAGGTTATGTTTTCATCGCCATATGTTCGTTTTGTTTGTATGTTTGTTTGTTTGTTTGTCTGGGTGCAAAATAACTCAAAAAGATGAGAATGGATTTGAATGAAACCTACAGGAAAAGTTGATAATTACTCAAAGAACAGATGATTGCATTTTGGTAGTGACCATGAATTTTTATGGATTTCTGAAAGAATTTTATCTTTTGGCATCTAGGGTCAATAAACTTGTGAGTTCAAGTTGCGCTAATTGAGGTTTGCATACGCGCTCTAAAGCGCATGCTCTGCTCAAGCAAAGCGCTGCGTAGCTGCGTATCTGGAAGCTGATGACATAAACAAAAGGCTTCTATTGTACACGCTGTTATTTTCACATACAGATATTTTCGCGAATGAGGTCTCGGACATTTTTGCGAGTTGTTGTTTTCGCTAATTGACACATACTCAGTGTAGAGGCCTTCATAAGGGCACTTTTACCTTAGCGCATGGTTACATTTTCGTGTGTTGTTAAATTCGCGCTCCAACTGTTATTCGAGAAATTCAAGAAAACTAAACCCTCGTGAAAACAACAGCTTATACAGCATATTGGGAAGTTGGGTGATTTTCAGCATGCGTGGGTGGAAATGAGCAGCTTGCTTGGCGAGGTCTGCGCTCACAGAGTGCTTTTCTAGTTTGCTATGTGCGAAACTGAAATTATATTTGATATCGTATTGTGTGTCATTAGCATCATGTGAGCTTACAAGAGATAACATTAGGCTCTCTGTTCATGACTGTGTTCTGATCAAGTGGTTCACTACCTTTTTCAGAGAATGCTTTCCTAGATGATTGTCAGCACATGAAATAATGATATATGTGGGAATGACTAAAAAGTACATACAAGTTTGCTATCTCTCTTTCTCTATCTCCTCTCCAGGTACGAGAAGATGATATCCGGCATGTACCTTGGAGAAATCGCCAGGCAAGTTCTCTTGAAGATGACCAAGCAGAAGCTCATTTTTGGCGGAGTCTCAACAGAAGAACTGGAAACGATGGGGAAATTTGAGACGCGTTTCCTCACAGACATTGAGAAGTAAGTTTGGTTTTTGATCAAACCAGTCAAAAAAAAAGAAGAAACAATATATCAGCACAAAGTTTTTCATACTAAAATCGTAGTACGAATATCATGATATATTCTTGCTGATAAGGGTGCTTTTTAGGTCTTACAGTGAATTCCTATATTGTCTTTTACCGACCATGTGCTGTGAACTAATAATTAAGCAATTAAAATGGCGTTTGTGACATGCGTGGTTTCGTGTGTAGGTTCAGACTTTTCTCATTCCTAAAATCACTCCAAGTCATGTTTTTCTTTGCTTTCTTCTTTGCAGTGACAAATCCAACAATGGCTCAGTGGTATCCAAGATTCTTGCAGACTTCAACGTGGACCCCAGCCAAGAAGACATCGACATAGTCAAGGTGACGTGCCATCAAGTCGCCATCCGGGCCGCCCGTCTGGCCGTGGCCGGCCTGGCGGCGGTCACCAAGCGGGTGCGCCGCGAAGACCGACCGGAGGTGACCATCGGCATCGACGGCACGCTGTACAGGAAGCACCCGCTGTTCAAGCAGGAGATGGAGGACAAAATGAAGGAACTGGTCCCTGGGGTCAAGGTGAACTTTATGCTGTCGGAGGACGGCAGCGGGAAGGGCGCTGCTCTCATAGCCGCAGTCGCCTGCAGGTTGCACGGCAAAGGCCAATAAAAGCGCCGCACTGACACCTGTAGTAGAAAGACACGAGGGTGCTTTTTACTGGGCTGAGAAGACACACATGCAGGGTAGGAACCCCAAACTCTGGGTAAAAAAGACAAAAAATACAAAACAAGAGACATTCACCACTATTAATAATGGGGTAAGCCTCTATCTCACCAGCATAAAAACATGTTAACAGAACATTGCCTCAGCTCAGGTTTATAAGTCTGTATTTATAGCGTCCAACGTTGTGTAAGTCAAATACCAAATCATGGAATAATGTAATCAGTTGTCCTTTGTCAGCGAGAGATCCGGCATTTCTGAAATGCAGCCAGATCAAAAAAAAATCATCTCATGTCTTAATGTTGATGGAGATTTGAAATGTCTTAGGCCCATATTTCATGTGATGATAGTGGTATACAATGCACTGGGCTGCCACTATAATCCACAACCTTTTGTTCTGTGTCTCTCCCCCTTCTTGTCATGCTTATCTGTGCTTACAAAAGAGAAAGTTAGACCGGTGTGCTGATGGTATCTTTGGTGAAGTAGTGGACATAAAGAGTAAGCATAGCAATTGCTGAATTGGCTGCTATGTTTCACGATAAAAAATATGAGAAGAAAATCCTTCAGACAGACAAACAAGTATATCAGATATGCCTCAGCTCCAACAGACCAGATAACACATTTTGGTGTGCAAGAAGGACACTAGCCTTACTCAAAGACTCTGTCTAGTATTTATTGGCCTTTTAGTTAATACAAAGAATATGTGGTCGCTTCTCAACAGTGCCAAAAACATCTCGAAGCAATTTGTAGAAATGAGTTTGCCGTAAATTCCCAGCTCATTAAAGCAAGTTTACCTCTTTAAGCATGTCGATACGTGATGGAAAGCACATCTTATGACTCTTTTTCCATGTTGTACAGTGGGTATTGGTAGTACTCTCTGATTAGAGTTGAAGGTGATACTAACCTATACCACACCAAGGGCACGCAGAATGTATAGAAACAGGGTTTTTAAGAAGTTTTAAAGCTAATATAATTCTTTAATGTACTTCTTTTTTTAGGGTATAACTCTATACCTGTAATCTATTCTGAAAGACAACGAAAGAAGGAGAAGAAAAAGAGCAGTCATTGTTTCAAAAAATACATGGGTGTCACTATTTGAACAGGTACAAGTTGATAATAGCAGTGTGTCAGATGCAATAACATCCATAACGTTTGGCAAGGTTTTTGCAATAGTTTCCAAACACTTTCCACGGGTATACTCCGCTGAGATGAAAGCTCGGTCATAAAAGCACCCATGGCACTTGGAATATCATATCTGGGTGGGACATATTTATCTGCTTTTCATCGGGAATGAGTATATTCTCGGTTGAATTTATCTTAAAATATACGCAATTTATGATTCAACATCCACAGCAGAGACGAGTCTGGTAAGAGAAGATCATGCCAAGTATTTCTCACTCTTTGCATGTACAATTTTTGTTTGTTGCCATTCAATGAATTTGCCTATGAGATTAGTACTTGTCTATACTCTGCTAATTTAGAGACCAGGTAACCATTGCCACTGTCAAGAAATAATTTATCCATATGTGCAGTAGTGTCCTTGTTGTCGCTTTTGCCTATGTTGTGTGCTGTCTTTAGATAAGGCTGTGTGATCATGGGGAAACTGCAGGCCCATTCAAACATACCAGGAGCCCTCACCCTAGATCTTGTGCTGGGGATTACATCATGGGATACTTGTCCTGTTCACACACACTGCTCTCGTAAAATTATTTGCAAGGGTCTCAAAAAAAAAGAAAACAAGGACTGAATTTTGCATCACAATGTTGATCGCAGTAGTGCGGTTTTTTTTTTAAGTGTCCACTCACAAGAATGAGTGGCTTTTGCATCGCAATGCAAACATTAATTTTCGAAAATTTATATTTTTGGGGGTGTGTATGAATGGGCCTCTTGTGACTGTATTTATGTAGAAAAACATGTGTGGTGTTTCCTAAAAGCACTGTCAAAGCAGTTACTGTAGTGTTTCTGATCAATGCAAACAAACTATTGAAGGTGTTGTGAAGGGTATGTGGGAGATTCATATTTCTAATCTAGAGGAAACAGCCATTCCTTGTGTACCCCTTGTATAGTACAGAGGAGGTTAGTACATATTGGCGGTCATGGCACTGCCGCTTATGTAATGGTGATGATGAGGACCAGAATTCTGTTATTGTACTGATTTGTGAAGAATTGCAACAATTATGTAAAAAAAAAAAAGGAAAATCTAAGTGCATAATGAAATGTTTGATTTTGAATAGCCAGCATTTAATTCACATTGAAATCTCATTTTTTTTTTCTGTGTGTGTGTGCTGATCACAGTGACACTGCAATATATCAGGCAGAGATGTGTGTATATCAAAAAGATATTTTTATACTTCATGAAAGTCTAACCTCTATTGTAAGCGTAGGGGAATGAAATTTAGAAGAATATTCAATGAAATATTATATCGAAATAAGTAGAAAGATTCAGAAATTTGGGAAGTCATTCTTGTTCTGTGTGTCTCATGTGTTTGAGTAGTAGAATGAGGTGTTGGTGCAACTAGGTTAACCTTCAACTCACAGTCTTGTAGCTCACTCTAATTACTATACATGGGACTTTGCATCAAATTTCTTACACACAGAGAAAATTGTGAAATTCATATCTGGTGGTACATCTTAAGCTGTCTACCTCATATGTCTTCTAGCCTATACTTTTTTTATCTGTCAAGTATATTCAGGTACGGTATTTCTATCTGTAAAGATTTCATTCGATTGGAGGAGTAGAATAATGCAGTCCATGTGGTACTGAGTATCTCCAATTAATGTGGTGTGGTAGTTCATAGCTTGTTTCGAGTCGTAGAAACCAGGAAGCCCAACATTGTGTATTGGTAATCCAGTGACAACCTGTTCGATTCACAGTGACTTGTGAAGTAGGGAGCTTGCTTTCCTCAAACCGTACATAACTATACTGATTGTGTGTACGATACGGCTATAATGTCACTGTATTTTGTTCTTGTATCATATGTTGCCAGCTTACCTTAGTAGCCTTAGCTTGCGTAAGTGCCACCTTTTCTCTTTCCTTTTTTTTTTCATACTATGTCACGATATTTATTCATAGACCTGGGAGAGATTTTTACTGTTTGAAGGGAGGTGAATACTGGAATAAAACCAGAATGTTATTGTACATGAGCCTGTCATACACAGATATGTTTGAGATTACAGAGTGCAAGACTCCAAACCTTCTCTCCGTCCTGTGAAATACTCCTCTACAGATTTCCCATGTATACCAGTCATGTCCTACGTCGCGTTATCCACCTGCAGATCTCTCTTTTCAGTTTACAGTCACTCGTACGTTTGATAACCCTTCTCTCTGATCACTGACGTTAACTATCCAACAAAAAAGAGAGAGAGAAAGTCCCAAAAGAATCCAATTTTCTATTTTTCAAAGTGTAATCTTTGTCTCTTTGTGTTGTAATTGTACATTAATATGACTTTGATGCTTGTATTATCAATATATGACTTATGTTAATGAATTATCGATATGTTATGATGTGCTGGTAGAGCACGCGGTTTTCAGGTCAAAGGGATTTTTGCTTTATTTTTGCTTGTAGGTTTGAATCAAAGTGTCTCAGGCTAGAAAAAAAAGACTAAAGAAGCATTTATTTTTTATCCTTCTGATATTCAACAGAACAGTGAGGTGAGAAGGTCTTATGTAATTGAATAGTGGAATTTCAGTTTTATTATTATTTTTTGTACGAAGAGAACGAATAATGATTTTTGTCGTGCTTTCTTCATTGTGAAGGGCACAAGAGTGATGATGATGTTCCACGGAGAAGGAACAGAGGCTGAAATAAGTGAGATGCGTGTAAAGGACCGTCAAATATATTTGTGAATAGTTTCTTTGGGGAAGTGCGAAAGGTTGGTAAATGTTCATTCTTCCAAGCAATAAAGTTAGGACAACCACATTAGACAAGGCACTGAGTGTACTTGTCGAATTGTATGATTATATAACGTGGTATTTTACTTCCTTTTTTTTTTTCAAATAAAAAAAAATGTATTCCCAACATACAGCCTTTGTGTGAAGTTGCTTTATTCATGTTGAGATGTTCATTCAGCTGCCTTACCCGTTGAGGATGAGTCCCGAGTATACTGTAAAACATAATATATTCGCAGCATGAAATTTTCGCGAATTTGAGCCGACAGCCTTTTTCGTGGCATGAAATTTTCGCAAATTGCCACTGGCGTTCATTGCATGTAGTGTAGACAAAAACTTTCGCGTGCATTTTAATTTCACGAATTTTGGCGATCGCGAAATTCGCGAAATTAAAATGCATGCAAAAATTCCTCGTTTACAGTACTCAAGCAGGTGTCTGTGGGAAATGTGCGTTGTAAGCAAAATCAGTCAGTCCTCAACGGGTTAAAACTCACAGTTGTGCCTGAATGCTCAATGGGATGTTGAGCCTGGACACTAGAAGGTTGTGTTTTCCAAGTTTTACTGATGCCGAAGATTACCTGGAGGAACATAATGTCTTCTTGGAGGTTTGATGCCGAGAGTACGAGATTGAGGCTTGGATACATGTCTGGCTGGGATCCTAGGGAAGTATGCGTGTATGTGCGTGTGTGTGTGTGTGTGTGTGTGTGTGTGTGTGTGTGTGTGTGTGTGTGTGTGTGTGTGTGTGTGTGTGTATCTGTGTCTGTGACTATCTGTGTGGATGGGTGGGGGATGGGGAGGGGGAAGAGGGAGGGGAGGGGATATTAAAGTAAGAGAGTAATGACTAAGACTTGTCATATTCAACGTATCCTCCATAAATGATATAGGCATAGACAGCTTTTCATAGGAGCATTCAAATATGATGTTGACTGATCCAGCTATATTTATCAGACAGATAAAACTACGGCTGACACTAATAATTTTCAGACATGACCTGGCTTTCAGGAGCATCAGGATCTGAAAGTGCGGAAAAGAAAAGAAAAATCAGAAATAATTGAATGTAGTCCACCAAAAGAGATGAACTTGTTTTATTTGTAGATACCGCTACACCCACAATCAATTTACTTGCACCGTGTATATACTCTGCACCATGCACCTCAACTACTGCGTTTCACACACACACTCACACACATCCAAAGTTTGCAAGAATCTTCAAGTTTGAAGGAGACAGACTGAACCAGAAGAAGAAGAATCATTGAAACAGTGTTACAATAATGCTTCAGTGCACTGATACAATGTACTTAATTTTTGTTCTACTGTGTCTATATTTGGTGCCGTTAAGAATACATTAGCCTGGAGTATATTTTAGAGTCTTGATGTCGGTGACACGGATAATCATTGGTATACATTTGAGTGCTCCACTTTGGGATGGAGAAGAAATACGAGGGGAAATTTGCAGGAGATGTCGGGGTGCAGAAACCTGTCGACCTTGGTGCAGAGTCCGGAAAACTTGCGTGATGGTCTCAAAATAAAACAAACCCAAACTGTCTATATTATGGTGAACTAACACTCATTTTGAGCTCAAAATCCAAACTTCAAGTTAAATCGATACTGGGTGGGTGTGTAAGAGGGAGGTAAAATGTTGAGTGGAAAGTGAGAGAGAGGGAGAGATTGTGAGAGTGAAGGTAGGAGGGAGGAAGAGGGCAGACTGGAGGATGAAGACAGGCATACAGCGTACTAAGAGAGAGTAGCAGCCAATGGTAGCAGCACGTTTCGTAAAATGCAAGTGCGCCATCAGTGTTCGTTTATGGCAAAAGAGACAAATGATATTACTGTATATTGCTTTGATCGAAACTGTTAATGTCTGTTTTCTTTCCTGTATAACGCCGACATTAAATTTTGTCTGATATTCTTTGGGAGTATTCTTCTCCCATCAATCAAGAGCAGTAAGACTATAAGAGAATCTAAAAGGCTTTATATGAAAACAAAAACTCTCTTTGATCTTTGATGAAATGTACCTGAAATCATACATGTATAAGCATGCAATGTTTCCTCCTCTGCCTCTTTTCTTGTCTTTTCATTGTACCTTCCGCCTTCGTTTTATCATTTGAATTTGTTTGATCATTGCTCCAATGGAATAGGACAATGATTGTTTGTAGGGGATCATTTCCAACAAACCTCGCCTGTGCTTTTTAAGATCCCTCCATTTAAAATGTATACATTGTAGCAAGGCAATTGCATTTTGAATTTCGTACATGTTGTTATGTTTTGAAATGGGAATGAATGAATGAATGAATGAATGAATGAATGAATGCACGAATGAATGAAAGAATGTATGAATGAATGAATGAGTGAGTGAGTGAATGAATGAATGAATGAATGAATGAAGATCCATCTATTCTTGCCCATGCAAAATACACACACACACACAAACAAACAAACAAATTTGAACATTCGTAAACACTGTACAGGCACCTAATTATCATACAAGTGTGACTCTGCATGCACTCGTCCTCCTTAACCCCCCCCCCTCCCACCCCCATGTCTGCCTCACTCTCTCCTCTCCCTTATTCTCCTCTCACCTTTGTATAGAGTCTGTCTCCCTTCACCCTCCCTTTTATATCCACTCTCCATTCTACACTCTACCTCTCTTCGGTGGCACTGTGCATCGGTGCACCGATGCAAAAATACTCCCACCCCCCCCCCCCTCCTTAGCCCCACCGTTGGTACGGGACAAGCAAAAAATTTGCAAGACTGTAAAAAGCGCTTGCTTTTTTAGACGAAGAGAGAGTAGACCAAGTGATAGATCACCCTCCCCCCCCCTCCCCCTCCCTCTCTTCCTTCTCTCTTACTACATGACAGCGGCTTTTAGTAAGTGTAGGAATTTGTACAGGGTGATGTTTCGGATTAGGTTTCCATTATCTCAGTTTGTTTTATGATTCTACAGTAGGCCCTTTATCAATCATATTTGTTGTACATAATTACGTATATGTGGGGGAATGCACCCTATACAAGCATTGCTTGTTAAAGTATTCCTCCACATTTCTAGTATTTCCGTATACAGTACTTACAGTATTTTCATGCATTGTGATGTAATTTATGTATTCAATTTCTGTAAAATATTCATGTTCTATTGGAAATGAAAAAAAGAAAGACAGAAGGAATAAAGAAATGAGAGACTGACGGAGAGAAAGGGAGGGAGAAAAAGGGAGAAGGTGATTGGAAAGGGAGGCAGAATGGTGAGTGGGGAATAAGAGAGAGTGAGAGAAACTTATTACGTGGTATGAAGACAAAAAGACACAGAACTACAAGACAATTAGTTTGAGCCGCTCAGATTTGAAAAGAAAATAAAGTTGGACATTCTGGTTCTTTTGCAACCATTACAGGATCGGCACAATTTTGCGATTTCATGATGTTAATTTTTCAACATTAATCTTGATGATGAGACTCAGATAGATAGATTGTTGTAAATGATTTATAACAAAACAAAACTTCTTTAACTAGTCTTCTTCATAAGTTTCAAGGAACGTTCATCTGATGGATCATTAACTTTTATTTTTTCTCAAGTCCCAGGTGACTAAGAATTAGAGATTAAAATAAAATCCCCAAATGATTCATTGCGAATAAAATTGTGCAAGGATAACAATGGGATGGTAAGCGATGGAGCGGATCAGTCCTATTGCATGCTTCTCGAAACGTGAAATATTTTCTAAACCCACAAGAGGGACGAAGAATAGTTGTTCCCCACGAAAGCTGTAGCGATTAAGCAAACCTTCGAAGACCAAGCAGATCGATAGGAAATTTTCCCCCATTCGAGAGAGTTGACCCGATAAACCTGTGAAATGCAAAGCCACGGATCATCAAAAAGTAAGTATCTGAAAGAAGTGCCATTATACACTCTGTAGTAGAATGATAATAATAATTAACAACAGTTACAGCGCATAACCCATGCAGTGCATATCATGTACCTAATGTGCTCAAGAAAAGGAAAGAATATAAAAAGAATATAGAGTACAACATTGTAACTGCAATAATTGGGAGCTTCATGTTTGTTTAGACTGTTCAAAGGTGTAATTCCAAATTATATTTTGATTTATTGCCGTTAGTAATTTGCCGTAGATTCTGGGGTAGAACATATCACATAGAGTAGAGGCACTGTGCAAAATGTTCATTCTCCATAAAATTTGGTTATTCTATTAGGAATAACAAATAAAGCTTTGCTTTTTGAGGGAAAAGGCTTTTGAGGGAAAAGGCTCCTCTGTGGCGTGTAGATTTAAATTATCTAAGTTCAGATGGCATGGGAGGGGGGGGGGGCTGGGGAAACGTATAGGATGACTTTGTTTCTTTTCAAGAATCATCGTGTATTTGCACACAAACTTCAAAATTAATTATTAATGTAATAAGGCCAAGAAATTCGGATCTATTCCTATTTTGTGTTAGCATAGTAAGTTGCAATATTTGAGTTCTCGGGTGAATGTGTTCATTATCTTTCTTTGTTTGATCTGGGTGGGTCCAAGTTATTGTCGTATCAGTCGGTCGCTATCATTACGTCGCATGAATGACGCATAAGACTTAGAGGAACACGCAGAGAAAATAAGGAAGGGCCGAAAGAAACGTGTGCCAGTTGAAGGCAGAAGCCAAACTAGTATTTGTTCTGAGGGAGTGGAGTCAACGGAAACAAAATGAAGGCATGGGAAATGAGGGGAATGGCCGAGAGGTCCAGAAGTTTGGATCAAATCTAAAATACTGTAATATTTGCTGATATGAAAAATTTGGAGTTGTTATAACTTGAAGGGAGTTACAATCTCTTAATCATTAGAGTTTACATCAGTTTTTACCCCCAAGATACCCTATAGGTGTCACTGTATTTTTTGGCATCAATATGGGTTATATATATAGGCCTACAACTGTTTACGTATTTATTTTATTCTTTCACTTTCTGTTTTATGCATAATAACTATTTCTGAGAAATATTAGAAGCAATGAATCACAAATTCGTCAAATACGTACCGCTCTGTTCTCCTTCATACACACATTACATCACGTGTCGACACGCAATATTAATGGTTGAAGCGTAGGTGACTAATAATTACAGTAATGATATCGGTATTGACGCTACTGTATTCCTTCTTCCCCAAACATAATTATACAACGTGTACAGGCGTATCTAATGATCTTCCACCCACATTAATGCAAATACCCAACTGAGTTTGCCCCCCCCCCCCCCACATCTTTCTCGGACTACAATGCATTGACACTATGTTTATCACCACCCACGGGTGCCTTGGATGTCTCGCCCATCATTGTAATCGTTATGACGTGATTGTGAGTCAGTGGTCTGGGGTGGGGATTGTCACAAAACGTCAAGGACCTCCGTGCCACTGGACGATGGGACCGAACGAAACAGAAAGATGTCATGGAAAAGGCCAATGTCCAATTTCTGCTATCCCGTGTCAGTATCTAAAGGACTCGCAAAATAATGCCAAAAGGCATGGGACAATAGCGAAATGCATTTGACCACAATAGCATCGGATATCAACGAGAAGAACCAAATTACAGAACGTGTTGTGGGTCCCACGCTTTTCATAAAACCATGGACTTGAGTAGGTCCAAGATGAAACCAACATCTATCTTCATTGTCTGATGCTGTGTTTATTGTAAAGCTATACATTCAATATAGATTGTTTCGATGGAGAAAGTTTCTAACGAATCACTTGATCATTCCGCGACAGTCATGAGTGGCGAGCATTACAGAGTTCAGTATAGTTCAGTTTCAGTTTGAAGGGAGTAAAAAAAAAAAACCGACCTTAGGTAGCGAAGTTAGCTTATTACGTCCCGCGCAGTGCTGACTGCAGCGTGACAATAATGTTTGGTGTTTTGTTTTGTTTTGTTTCGTTATGTTTTTTTTTTTTTTGGGGGGGGGGGGGGAGGTTAAGTTTTTTGTTTTTTGTTTTTGTTTTTCCGGAAAAGACAAGTTCAGTTCAGTTCAGTTCAGTTCGGTTCAGTCCAGTCCAGTTGAATCGAGTTGAATCACGAACAAACGATAGATGTAGTACAAAACTGTTAGATGTCAGACTGATTTGAAAACCAAATATGCCCCATCAGACAATGAACAATGAGGGATGACTCGTTTACTTCAAACAAGGCCGTCTCTTATCTGCATAGAGGTTAGACCTATATATATATCTTGAGATAACGGACATGAGTAGGCCTACTATATGACTTGATGACATTTTTCTTTCGCTTCATCTTTGTTGCTGCTCATTTATGTAATGGATGAGATGTTCTCATGTGGGTCGTGTCGAATGATGACGCATAAGATGACATTTGCTTGTGATTTAATTGGTAGTGCATGCGCTATATTTTGACAAAATTAAAAGTAAGAGAATACTCACATACACATACATACATACAGACAGACAGACAGAAACACACATGCACACACACACACACACACACATACACACACAGAAATAAAAGCACACATAAAGAATCAAATGCAGCCAGTTATCGATACAAGTCACCATGGCAGTTGTCATTAAAGGTATTAGCCCACATTTGTAAACCTGCAGCAATTGGTCTCATAGTTAGCATGGAGTTTGGGTATGATTGCAGTAACACCTGTGCAAAATTTCGTTCCAATTAGTCCATTACTTTCATAAAAATAAATGAAAATGCACCGTATGCATGCGTATAACGCTCGCTAGCTCCGGTCCACGTAATACGTACTACGTGCATGCGATACATGTGTAAGTTACATGTACGTACTAGCCCGCGCTCGTAATTCGATTTTGGGTCGGGTTAACCCGGTTTGAAAATTGATTTTAAAACGATGATTTTCTCTCTTTTATCGAATGGTATAGACAAAGAGCAACAGGTGAGGTATGTTACTGTTATAACTTGTACTTGAAGTCATATTGGACCTGTTTTATGCAGTTTTGATTTTCGTGGGTTTGCAAATGTGCATGGGCTAATACCTTTAACATGTTATTTACATGGCGGCTTTAATTGCATTGAAAAAAAAAAGGATAATGTATTATACATGTATTACAAAAATCAAGTAAGAACCTGTCATCTTCCCTAAAATCTACAAGCTTATACAAAAAAAAAAAAAAAATACACGTCTACTTTTCCATACCTTTCATGTTACCGTCTATAAATGAATTCGAAATTAGAAATCTGTTCAAGTAAAAATATAAATAAAGTGAAGAAAATCATATCATCGTTATTAATGTTTAGGTAAGTAGCTTCCCGGGCTCATTACGTTACTTCAGTTGACATCATTGACGTGGCACGAAGGGGCACGTGAGTATATATACCACTTTTTTTCATCTATATAGTGACCATAATGGCCCTGTTTCATAAAGGTTTATAGATCAAAATTCTAATGTAAGTCAGAGTATCAAAACATAAGTCTCTGAATAGTAAATCATCTTTTTTTTTTGATACTTTGTACCTGATATAGACGTTTGATTTTCTGACATAATTATGTTGGATTGCATCTTCTTCTTCTGTTTTAAATATAGAACAGCGGCCCTGATTTATGTATACTCTCTGGTTGTAGGCCTACGTACCTGCATGGAAAGCCATCACAGTGGATGATCCCAAATAGCTTTTTGGACAGTAAGGCATGCCGTCTATAATGGCAATGGCTGCTTTAGAATGCAGAGTATCGGATAAGGGGCGGATCATCCATTGTGTATATAGAATAGGACTCTAGTGCATTGCAGTTCCAAATAATAATTCATGGAAACCTACCCATCACAATAGTGTTCAAATTTACTCAAATCAACAAAACTGAACGCTGATCATCATGGGATTATTGTAAGAAACATATTAATATCATTGCATTTCAAGAATTCACATGCTTTCACGATTATTGTAGTGATACAGTATTAGTTTGCAGCAATCAAACTAGGTGTATTTAATTGTCAAATTAATGAGGCGATCATCTTCGTCTCACATATCTCATATTGGTTTGTACGTAAATGATTACCATCCACGTATTGCTAAAACGAACAAACAAACAAAAAAACATAATATCAGTATTGCTAGATTATCATCTCTCAAAAATTTAAAGCTCCCTGGGGCTGTTCTTTTGAAGGGGAAATCCGGACCACTATGAAGTTGTAGTCTGAACAGACAGAATTAAATGTGACAAGGACAACAGTGAAAATTTGTTCAAAACAGGATTTGGAGGGGTTTTTCAAATTTCGGAGATTCGCTAATTTTTGCAAAACAGTTCTCGACAGTTGATATCACTATGTGAATAAGCTGATGCCACCACCTTCCCGTTTCTATTGATCGTGTGGCAAGAAAAGAACGAAAATCCAACTTTTCTGCTATAAAAGTGTAAAGCATAATGATAACGAATATCTTCCAAATAAACGGTCAGATATAATCAGGATTTGAGAAATGGGCATTATTGTGTCAAAATTTCTATACATATACAAACTGCATGACAAGTTGTGAAGGTATAACATTATCAAATCACCATCTGTACACTCATATTGACTGTTCATGAAATGTTTCATGAGATATTGGCAAAATTTCACAATTTCACAGCTTCTCTGCTTATTTATTATTATTTTTTTTCGACGTTGTTCTCTCTTTTCAAACTTCTGATCCGGAACTCCCCTTACAGGAAAAAAGAATATTAGAAATGCTTGTGTGCAAGTATCCCATTAAGGACACAGTGACATGAGGGTAGATAATAATCACAACTCCAACTTTCCAGGGTATAGGATGGGACATAATAATGAGGTTGTCTGGAAAAAAACAGCAAATTTTGAAATAATATGTCAAGGTTTACTTATCCATGCTCGACTTTCTTGAAGCTTTCACCGTTCTGTGTTTGAGTTTATCATCTTTTCGAAAGATGGCTGTGAAACCTAGGAGTTTGAAGCTCCTTGGTGAAACCTATCACCAGACTGTATTTAGATCAACCGAAAATAAACATAACGAACTTACGAAAGAAGACAATTATCTATAAAAATCGATAATAAACAAAGCGGTTGAAATAAACACATATCATTAAAAAAAAGCCCCCAATTCCACGGGAAGTCGTAGCAATAATATGAATTGTGTTGAGCCGAGTTTCCCCGGTGGTTTGCATAATCCCCCTTGTTTCGCAATCCAAACACGCGAACAGATCGTCTGCCAATGGAAGGAAGAAAAAGGCAGTGGGAATCCCCGCAGTGGAACTCGAAAATCCCCTCGCTAGCTGCCTTGTTGGTACACTGTACAATATTATGAATGACATCAAATCTATTTAAAGATACAACGCTACGGCTAGCGGTTGCGCTATCGATCTCTAACCGCTCTCATGGAAAAAAAGGTATACGCACACACAGCGCTGTTGTTTTCACAGCGTTCTGTTTGCGCTCTATTCGTGCGTGCGCTGACACACCAGTAGATTGATTAGTCTGAATATCTAGACCGTAAGGCTATGTGAAAAGATCAGCAGACCGTGACTACGTCTGTGATGGCGGTTCAGTGAACGTGTCCATAATTTCTAGACATTATCCTAGAAGGAAACGACTACACTTCAGGAGAAACCTCTATAGTTATTCTCAAGAGTCTACCACAAAATATCAATACATGCAATAGCAATCTTATTTCTTGGGAAGCTGGCTCGACAATCGCAGACAGGGGTAGATATAGGAAGTCACCCGAAGTCCTCTATTCTTCTATTCTGGAACGCTACCACACAAATAATAACAGTTGTCACAATTCTTGTGCTTATTTGTCACAATTCTTGCGCTCTGGAGCACATAAGGCCGTCACGCAGTCTTGCTGCATATTTCCTTATTGTAAACAAATTCGAATTATATGTCTGTAGACAAAATACTGAAAACGATATCCTACAGACAGTATATATAGAAACCTGTGATAGGATAAGGCTACGCTGACTGTTTATACACTTTATGCCGATTTGTTTCCTTTACAAGCTAATCAAGGCAGATTTAGTCTGAATAACATGGTGAAAAGGCACTATGTAGGCCAACTGGAAAAAAAGATATCCGTGTTTTGCCGGGAAAATACCTCATGAGAACTTTCCCTTGCCTGTGATTAGAGTGCGCAAAGTGGCGAGTTGTGTCAAATAACGTATTATAACCCATCCGATTGAAGGGGGAGAAGAACACATACTCCATAAAAATCCTCAACATTTGCCAGGTATCTTATATAATCACGGAGGGAATAAATGTTATACGGTTTGTGCTTATTTTCATACTGACAAATGCACGATTGTGTATATCAGGCGAGCTCGCAAGTAAAAGTAAAATATAATTATAGCCTTGAAGCATCGGAGTAAGCTGTAAACAGTTTTGAACAATTTCATTTCATATCTTGTAACCAAGCATGGACGACAAAAAGCGCCTCCATCATAAACTATGTTCCTTTCATAGTTCCTCTAAGTGATATTGTTCCCACTTCTTGAATTCAAGGAAAAGGGAATTGCGTGAGCATATATTTTAAATATGATCTTCCTTTCTTCAAATATATCTTGATCTGCTGTACATTCTCTCTGCTGTAAACGGTTGCGGGAGTACTGATATTCTAATGCTAATTTGATGACGTTATACAGTCATGATTTGCCGGCTGGTTTTTCCTCTTTCGGATATCATTTCTTCAAATACAATCTTGATCTGCTACATTCTTTGTGCTGTAAACGGTTGCTGGAGAACTGATATTCTATTGCTGACGACGTTATACATGATTTACCGACTGGCTTTTGATAGATCTATCAGTAAGTTGAAGCGAACATGACAATATCGTTTCTATTCCAAGACTTTAGTTAACCAAAGATGATAAATTGTTTCTACTCCTTGCCTAATATACAAAGGGTCGAAGAATCAAATGTGTTTTATGCATATAGTATGGAAGTAAATTAAATATCCTGTGTTCGTTCTTTATGGTTTTATATAACTTCCTAATGGCTATCATTATAGTGTCAGAATTTGTTCTAATTTGAGCCGATTAAAGCTGAGGTATTGTCACTTTCTTTCCATGGTTTTATATAACTTCCTAATGACTATTATTATAGTATGAGAATTTATTCTAATTTGAGCCGATTAAAGCTGAGATATTGTCACTTTCTTTCCATGGTTTGCAGCGTAAACATTGTCTGATAGATACATCCTCTTTCAGTGCGTTGGAATCGAAATGGATCCGGCTACCTCTGTTTCAGAGACAACATTGGATTCAAGCATGTGTGTCATCTTCTCAAATAACTTTCATCCTGTTCGCTCTCGCTCTCCCATTCCTTCTTTCTTTCTTTTTTTTTTAACTTAGGTATACTCTGTCATATTAGATTACCATATCCGCCATTTCTATATGATTCACTTCCATCTTGGCTATGGCATATTCTGTTAATTTCCCCCAAATCCTTAATCATGATTAATTTTCACGTGATCATGCATGAGAAGGCCTTTCCAGACAAGTATTCGTATGCTATTGTGTAAAGGTGACCTCACCTCATTTTATTGTTTTTTTAGATACTTTTTGGTGGTTTTTTTTTCAATAAATAGACAACATTATTTACACGAACGCAATATATAGAGTAGGAATACATACATCAAACATATCAGTTTTGTTTTTCACAAATTTCATCTTGTTTTGAATGCATTTTGAAAGAATGTCATAGCTCAACAGCTTCGAAACAATTAATCATAAATGCTCCGCACATCAAAACGCATTGTGAAGTATACTCTTTCTCCCTCCCTCCATCTCTCTCTCTCTCTTGCCCTTTCTCTCTCTATCTCTCAACTTTTGTATAAATCAAGCAGATTACATGTAGTTGCATCGAATTCCGATTTTCACTTAACTTGTCAAACCAAATATGGTGCAGAGATAAAAAACAACAACAAATAATCATCCCTACAGCTGATAAATGGAATGTAAGATACATAGAGTAATTCATAACTGCGCTATTTCTATGTATATAATTGTTAGTACAAAGGGTAATTGCTCTTTTATAATGATCAAGGTGTCAGCACACATTGACTCGGGAGTAAAATGAATAGCAGACTTTGATTTCAGCCTACTCATCAGTACAAAACTTAATCGTTAAAGATGTTGTCTACAAAATATTGTCGATTCCTAATAAAGTGTTACGGCATACAGTACACCAATGTGCAATGAGATAACATTCCCCATTACAAATATTAATCACTAAAGGTGTTGTCTACGAAATACTGTCGATTCCCAACAGTGCTACGGTATACAGTACACCAGTGTGCAATGAGATAACCAACATTTCCAATTATTTTGTCCAGCAAAAACGGATGGTCTTCTAAAACGATAACAATAAAAAAAAAATCATGTCCAAATGGACTGGCTTTCAAGTCATCATTCGCTTCCTCGGCAGGTTTTTGAACAAGATTGACAAAAGCTAGCACACACTTCAATGAACATTCATTTTGACCGTTCAAAGAAACCAACATTCACCAAAAACGTCATAACTTTTGAATACATTCTACACAGCTTCTGGCTACTTGATGGTGGAAATCAAGAACCAATATTTCTGCTGGTAGCAAAACATATTGGTAACAATATTGTTACCAGGTACAATATTGCAATGCGCTCCAATATTATATCAAACTTTATAACGGAAGGCAGTTCGCGATGCATAGTTTCGTATTCTTCATATTTAACAACTTAAATGTACCATCATGTATGAGTATTCAGGGCACATCATTCAACTCAAGCTATATATAATACGTTCGAAGTCTTAAAAAAAAAGAATTCATGTCACACTTACGCTTGCAGCCTAAGATAAGCAATTAAAAGAAGCCCAAGTAATACAGCGAGTAGAAAGCGTTCTGTATACTGAGACGCAGCTACAACTATATATAGAGGCATCTTTGCAAATCTATTATTTCGTCGGTTTCAATCGCCATGACCAAAACCTCTGCGAGTGCACAAACTACAATTTTCTCTTGAAATGGTCATGCAGAAAATTTCTTATGAATCAACATATCTACAAAGACTTTAAAAATTTACTCAAGTCAGTATATCAGTACATAGAGTTATGACCGATCAATCATGACATACGGCCTGATAGAAGGCAAATGAACAGATCTTCTTTGCATAGTAATTCAGTGAAACGGGCAAGAAATGGGCAATAAACTTTCTTTGGTCGTTTTTGTTTTTGTTTTTGCTAGGAGTTTTGATGTGCTCCCCACGCAAAACACAGAAATATGAAATAGCATTAACAATACATAAAAAGGACTAGCCGACACAATGATGAGTTTTTATAGTACTGATTCAGATTTCTTTGAATATCAACAGTTGGGATGCTAACTTCTGAAGACTAGTCTAAAACATGTCTTTGATAACAGACAAATCGGAAAACTGTTAACAGAGCATGCTACGTAAAATTTCAGAAAAGTCGTATTATCATTTCAAAACCAACATTTTCATGAAGGAAAAAATACTGAATGAGGTAAGAACGTACTATCCGTAAGCTCAGTATACAAGCATACACACAAGCCAAAATTTTACTGACATTTCAAAGTACTGGAGTATAATCACAAAGAATGTCTTTGACCTATACCTACCAACTGAATGTAGAAGAGTTTTTGCCATGTATGAGTACTGATGTATTCGATTGCAAAATATCGCGCGTGCTAGTACTTGCCTTATAGCACATGTTCATACTTTGATGATGAATGTCTGTTATCAAAAATATATTTATAAAAACCTTCAGAGGGCATACTGTATAAAAGATCATACTTGAGTGTTGCATATAGACCAGGAGGGATCTCACATACAGATTAAAAATGAAAGAAGTCGGACCCAATTAATCAATGTAGGACCAGATTGCTGGTTGGGAGAGGGGTTGTGGATGGCCTTTCCCCAGCACGCTTGACCCTGGGGAAGACCACTTGACCCATGATAGAGCGGTCATCGTACTGGGGAGGTGGGTCCCTGATTGCACCCCCACAAGTTCCCATGGGCGTGGCCACTGGCAGGTCAGTCTCGTCGAATCCATTGGGGGCGTCGTGGACGACGTCCCTCGGTAGAGTGTAGCCGGCATCATCCCACGAATCATCAAGGGGCTGCAAAGAAATTAAAAAGAGATAGCGATGTTGATGACACGAGTTCTCGTGTGAAAAAAAAGGCTACTCATACAAATTAATATACCAAAAAAGCAAAACTTATTCCAAGAGCGTTAACAAAGACGCTGTATAAATTACCAATTTAATATACGAGGAGGACACGTGAAATGTTTTGAATGATTATCGTTGAATGTGTAACTTTATATTCACGCAAGAACATGAACTATTACGAACCAAAGACTGTCCTTTGTTATCACTTTTCTAAAAGAAGCATCCACATTATCATAGTGTTTTCATCACATCATTGCTCTTACCTCCATAAACATGTCAGCATAGTAGTTTTGAACATGGCGGGTAGAGAGAACACGAGAGGACGACTTGTTTCTCTGCTGTTCTTGGTATCGTGTGATCTGTAATCAGAAACACGCACAATAATTATCAAGTATGCACAAACATCAAAGAGAATGCGGAAGAAGCAATAACTCCTTTTTTTTAACGTAACGACTACGTTTCTTCACGTGAGTCATTTAAGTTCGCCGAACAATGAGAAGATGTTGGACCTGAAGAGCTAATTACAATTCGCGAGATTTGATCTCGTCGCTGGGACGAGTTAGGTGATACTAAGGATTGGGGGCGATAGAAAAAGCATTAAAACCAATTTAACCACGTATTCTATAAGTAATTTTCACATTTGACCCTAAATCATACAGCCAATATGACGTCTGATCAAGAAGTCTTAACTTAATGAAACGATCCATGTCACAAAGTTTTTATGCGTCAAATATACGGGAGCGATAGGATTTGTATTTCTGTAACCAAGATACGGAAGTGGACCTGAACAGCTAATTGCAATTCACTAAATGATATGCACTTTAACGTATATGTAAATAGATGTGTGATCAATGTTATAAACGAAATCGAAAATTAAAAATCAAATAATCTCCTTTCACAAAAATCCTCTATACCCTCTACAACTTTTAAAACCGATTCCAGAACCAGTTAAGAGATCTGATCTTAAATATTTACCTGAACTTTGAGTGAGTTCGCAAAGTCCTCTGATTTCTTGAGCTGCTTCTTAAGATCATCATTTTCTTTCTTGATGCGATCCTTCTCCTTCTTTTCTTGCTTGAAATCCTCCAGACATATCGAAATCTGTGGGGGAATGGAAAGAGAAAACTCAGTTATCAGAAATGCCACAGACTAATAACTGCATTGAGATGCAAAAATGTTGACTACAACTATACCAAGCACAGAAGGGAACATAATATTACAATCATTTTCATTTTATGATTCAGTAATTTCCATAAACTATCATCCATGCGAAGGCGCTGAGAAAAGTCATTATGTTTTTCCTTGTTATGTGTAAGGATCGTTACATGGACTGTTCACAGATAAATAATCTGCAGAACTACACAACACCGCTTTGATCATGAAAATGTCTCTCACCTGCTGAGTGTATAGGTCGGCTTGCTCCGTCATCTGGGTCTTGGTTGCTACCAGCTGATCCTGCAGCTGGCTCGCTTTCTCCTTGAGGTCCACAACGCGCTTGCTCATTTGGTAAAGATCCCTGTCCTTAGTGGCCTCCTTGGTGGGTCGCCCGCCGTCCTCCCGCTTCGTTCGATCTCTCATGGCAGCATCAAGACGATGTGACGCCTCGTGTCGCTTCTTTTCCGACTGCCTCAGGTTCAGCTCCAACGCCTGTATCTTCTGCTGACACCGCTCCAGCTCAGCCTGCCGCTCCGCCGCCCGAACCCTGGCGTCTGTCCACCGCAGCTCCAGCTCCTCCGTCTGATCTCGCTGCTCCGAAAGCCTCGCCTCCAGTTCGTCAACCTTCTCCCGGGATTGCTGAAGCTGCGCCGTGAGGTCGTCGACCACGGCGTCCCTCTCCTTGTCGTACTTTTGCCACCGTGTGTTCATTTTGGTGACCTCCTTCAGTTGCTGCCGAATGTTGCTCTTCTCGCTTCGCAGTCGCTGAATTTGGTGATTCGCTACTCGCAACCGGGTCTCGAGTGGAAGGGGAGTGTCACTGTCGTATAACGCATGGTCGCTATTCTGTGAAAACGGTGGCATATTTCAAGCATATTTTAGAATAATATCACTCACACATTCATACCTTTAACTTATCTTACTTATCTCTACTAGCTGTGATTGATGATTCCATCATTATCTTTTTCTTGTGCATGCCACGTGCAACCGCACAGTTTGAAATGAATACCCAACATGATAAAATCATTACGAACATAAAACAAACAAACATAATTATTCATATGCCGGATTACAAAAATGAGATTGTACTCTTTCACCCCAAATGTTAGTATTGTTTCATTTCATTTCATTTATTTTACTTCCAATGCAATTGCAAATAGTCATTTGATTTATACGTAAGTACCCAAAATCAAGAAAATAAATGTGATCAAGGAAAATACTAAGAAATGAAATGCACCAAGTGTTAGGGCCTTTGTCTTTTAATATGACAAAAAAAAAATAATAACATTATTGTTTAGGTTTGTTCCATTCGAAGGGGTCGTGGACAGTGTTATGGGAAAAGGAAGTGGGAGTACATTGTTAGTTCGGCTGTATACATTATAATTACCTCGTCCGAGTCCGAGCTGAGATGGTCGACAGGCTCCGAAGCTCTGCACGGTCGAGGTCCGGGGGCCTGCTCTAGCTTTCTGCCGTTGTGACATGTACACGTATAACTCTCGTCGCTTACTTTACCCACTGTAATATCTGGCTTGCCACAGTGATCCATGTTTGGCTGCTGTGCTTGGGCGGATCCCTTGCGTGAAAAACCAAAACAAATGTGAAATTATTTCCAGAGGGAAGGTGAAAGGGGAAAGATATGGCGCTTCCGTTTACCCTGCGAAATGAGAGAAACCCGCTCTCTACGTACCAGCCACAGAACAACGCTTTGAAATGATGGCAAATGTCTCACAGACGTCGGTTCTTATATATAACGCTGTGCTGCGCGAGCAAAATCCCAAACCAGTCCATTACGTTGCGAGAATGGTATTTATAGCCCCACGGGGTTTCCCCCACTGACTTGCGCCTGGTTTCGGGTTGTTGTTGTCTCCTTGTTTTGTTTTATGATATACGAGACTCAAAATGATTAGTGTTACATGATACAACCTTTTTTTTTTTTTTCGGGGGGGGGGGGGGGGGTTGTTGTTGTTGTTGTTGTTGTTGTTGTTGTTTGCCTTTAGAGTTAATCTTTCCTTTTTCGGCAGTATATAGGGTAGGCCCTACTTACAAGATAGTACATCCCTGGTCAAACTGCCGTACCAGCTGCCGGACCGGTTGACGTTTGCGCTAGATGAGCCATGCAGGGAAGTGCATGGGAACCTCAGAGAACATGGCCATGTAGCCTCTATTTAGTATAGATCAGTTTATTTGGAACGACTAACAGCTAAAGGATGCAAGACATTTTCGAGTACTAGAGAGTTTTAATGAGTTTTTTTTATTCCACGTCTCAATGAAGTCACTGCATAACACAAGGATAGAGTTTTTTTATACTATGCGCTGCTTTGGTTTATCTAGTTATATGGAGCTATCTCTAGTACAAGTAGTTCTATGGTTATCCGAGAAAAGGGGGACATTCACACATGTCGTGAATTCATTCTATGCCCAGGCCTTGTGTAAAAACATATCAACTACAGTATGCAATGTATGACTGTGTCGAGTCAAGCACGTAACACACGATGCTCTCCAGGTAAGTAGTTGCGCCACTTGTCGCATGATAGCACCGTGTGGAGGTGTACACACAAGCACTTAAACACACACAATACGCCTACACACAATACGTCTACACACAACACACCGCAGTCAGTCGGCTGAGGCACACGCAATCCGCCGTTTTAGGTGACCTTTATGCAAAATGGGGAGGGGGGGGGGGGGCGGCGCGGGCGGCACGGAGTAAACAGTCTATATTTCAGACACAATTACAATCTATAAGTACTGATAGGCCTGTATGGTTTACGAAATCAGCGTTTCGAGAAAACCGCCTTCAAAGTTTTCCTTCCGACGCTATCATGATCAAGGGGAAGCAAGACAGTTTTCACTTCTTTACAATAAAAGGTATATCTTTCATGAAAACACAGTGGGAGTGAGGAAATGTTCATTTCCTTGATTACGTTCTTTGCTTTGCAATCCCAGTGGTCTTTAATTTCAAAGGAGGAACTTGTGCCCAATACCCAGGGTACATTTGATTTTGATCTACTAATTCATGGTATTCCTTTCTTATTTTAATTTTCAAACAATATACAGGTATATTGCAAAGGCAAAAATGATAGCATATTCCGTGTATAAATATGACTTCAAAATATTATGAGAAAGCATCTTGTTTCTTTAAAGACTAAAAATGAAAAATGAGGAACTGGTAAAATAAAAAATGTATAGGCCTGAAATGCCTTGGTGTATTTTACTTGCATAACTAGTAATAAATAACGAACCTTAATGAATTGAACTGAATTAAAAATGCACTTTATTTCGTTTTTGGATTAACAAATTATTTTTCGTCCTTCGCTTGTCTTACAGTTTAAAAAACACAATTTTATACATTTATGTAAATCCTTGTTATATAAGTAGACATCGCGGGCAAATTAGGGGCGATTATGATGGCACCACCAAACAACATTATCTTCAATATTATCTTCTTATCAAAGTTTGCGTTTTAAACCAAATAAGCAAGAAAACACTAATGGAGAATTTGTTTCAAGGTGGTAATACCATCCTCTATGAGACTTTGCATTCAGATGATTGTTCTGACACCAAAAAAGAAAGAAAGAAAGAAAGAAAGAAAGAAAGAAAGAAAAGAAAGTTAAACCTTCAACTTATTAACTTTCGAGGGACGATTTTGACCAAAGTTGCATTGTCCAATCCATTGGATGTTTCCAGTCTACCCATCTTGAATATGATTTCAATTTTTTTCTTTCCAGCATAACTATCCTGAGCACTCATACGTGCTATAGTGTCATGGAATGAACAAGTAACAAGATCAGGACATGGAGCTACTATGATCAGGGTGAGACCACTGAATTGTCATGCAAGATGAAGCGCGGCAGGAATTATATTACGTTGACCTATAGCCCGCTAATTGCCTCAATACTAGCAAACATTTTAGCACCCTCCCTCATAATCCTACCTAAATCCAATTGATTGCCCTGGCGGACGGAATTAACATATTTCAGTCGTCGTGCAAGCACTCTGCTATCATGGGCATGCATAATGGCACTCAGATAGTCTAATGGGTGGGCAAAACAGTATGATATTAGAAAGACACTGTTTGTGAAGCTCCATTTAAAGGAAGACTATGCAAAACTTCGCTGACTGAACTGCGTGCTGTAATTCTCAAGCATAATTTCATGTTTGTAAAAATTGTCTTCTCTTGTTCACTTTTTTTAATTACGAGGCTATGTCTATAGTATTATGTTCAATCGATTGCATCATGTTATTTGTGTTTGAGATGTGGAACAATAAAATGAAATAAAATAAAATCAATTAAAACAAACACAAATTGTAAAAAATCATGCAGTCATTATCAACAGTTATGTGAACAGATGTTCTCATACTTTCATTTCATTCTTATTGTGTGTGTGTGTGTGTGTGTGCGCGCGCGCGCGCGCTCGCCCACTACTGTCTATGGTAATTAAAAATCCTACCATTCGTAGCTTTTCACTTCCTTGATGAGATTGATGATAATTATTGTTTCAACCACGTTCTTTTCTTCTTCTTTTTTCTTTTTTTTTTCACAATAACAAATGTACAGATGACATGCAGAACATCGCAACTCCAAACATTGTAAAAAAGAAACATAGGTAAACGGTGCCTCTTATATCGATATTTGTTTCCTATCTGTCGTTGGGCGAGACGGCGTCATGCCTTTTATGCATCGCAAAAAGCCATACTCTGCTGAAAATCCAGCACATTTTCTTCACTGCTTATGCGTGCAGCATAACCCTTCCGTATTTCAATTCTGCGATGAGAATGGATTGAGAGTCACGACATAACAAATTAACAAAGAAGGTCCCCATCTCCCTGATAAATAATATTCACCCTGGCAAGCAAGCATGCAAACCTCAAGCAACCCTCGGTCTATACAAGTCCGTGCGGAGACAGTATAAAACTCCTTAGCTTGGGGATGGAACTCGCTCGATTTATTCAAAGCGATGTCATTAATGCACAAGAATTGACACCGCACCCATTAGCATCACTTTATGTCCATCACACCTAGCACAGCTTCGCTAGATTGAAAGAGAGAGAGAGGGAGGGGGGGGGGGGGGGGTGTGCAGAAAAAAAAAAACACCAGGAGATATAATCTACTGCGAGGAGATAGGAAAGAACCCCGGAAATTTATTTGCCGGGTAAGGCATAATACACATACACGTGTATCGGTCATAATCGACTTAAAATGGCTTCTTGAAAGATTGTTATGACACAGTTTAGTCTGGATGTATGCTCATGCGAGCTACATTATCGGCTGACAAGCAAGGTGTGATTGGTTAGTGACAGAAGTGTTATATCCAACGTGGCATTTACACTTCGAAGCGTTAAAACATTAATAGTGAAATACCCTATTATGATCCCGATTGGTGTTTAAATGAGCCCTAGATTTTAGATAAAGTTGCTACAATGTATTTGAGTTTTCTTTTTTAATCGTGACCTATATCGTGAAAACAAAATTACAATAGTTCAGAAGAAAATTGCATTTATGGAGTAAGAAAATGTTGAGAAATATCGCATAGTTAACAAAGTGACAGAAGAAGAAGAAGCATGCTGGCAATATGTATATAGGGTCAAGAGGTATAGGGAAAATGAGAAGGAGCTTAAAGAAGAGGAAAAGAAGAAAAGAAAGTGCAAAAAACTGGCCTATACGAGAAAAGAGAACTTGGTCGACATCTCAACTATCTCCCTCTCCATTCTTATTATTCACTTTCATGTCAGCCATCAATATCGACTGACGATGCGTCACCGTTACCTCCGCAGTTCATAAAAATAACAGGTCCAAGAAAGAGAGGAATCGAACACGTGAGATCTCATTCAGAGTCCCAGAAGTGTCAATCCATATGAGTCACCAACATCCTATATTGGTGGATTCTATCTAGAGATTCACTAACCAGTTAATGCAAAGTCTAATGTTGGAAGTCAAGAACAATTTTCCAACCATTCTGGAGGAAACCAGTGACGGAAATCAAATTTTGTGAGCAAGTAATCGAAGTAGTCGTTTAGTTACCACTCAGTACTACCAATTCAATTTGATGACGGAAGGTGCACCTACTCACACCCACACATAATAGTGATAGGTTTCCTAACCCACCCACAAACAGCGAAGACTTAGGGAACCTTTGAATTACTGAAATGGGGATTTGCAACGTTGCAATTGATTTCTCTGGTATAGTAATTGGTTCTATTCGTGGATTCGGCTAGCAAAATGGTTCATCTAAGCTCAGTTGAAGTTAATTAAGTCCAAGCTTTTAGGAAAGTTCTCAAATAATGTGGGTGTGAAATTTTAGTAAAGAACTTTCGTTTATGGTGCTTGCGCCGTTGCTTTTAGTTGTGGATGAGGAGTTTAAAAACTAGCGTAAAACGCAATGCAGTTAGCTACATGCATGGGCAAACATACAGACAGACATTTAACATACAGACATTTAAATATGTATAGGTATATACACAAGCACACTGATGTTCGCGTGCACACACACTACACACACACGCTCGCACACACAAACACAACGACTTGAAGAGTGTCAATCGTCAACGATGTCTTCCATTATTAACCGAAGTCGCACTGGGCGACAAAACGTCTTTGTGTCCGTCGAGTGTCGCTTCATAAAGACCGGTCATAATGGGCCCTGCATCAATTCTCGCTTTGATGCGAAAAACGATGGAAAGAGCTTTTTGGTGATGATGCATCACTCCGACATTTTTTAGTCTGACAGACACAAAAGTGGCAATTCTGACCAGAATATGTGGGATATTTCGTGCAGGAAATCGTCCAACAAGCGATAGTAGAATATCCTAAACGAGCGATTTACTCTCTGGATGAACAAATTTCAAGAAATCTCGATATTTTCGTTGGGACATCGATATTTTCGTTTGGACATGGATTACATACTTGCTGAACATCCCACTGAAGTCGAGTTTGTCTTCGTTTCCTATAACCCTTATCGCCAAGCATGGACTTCATCAACCAAGTTCCCAGAGTGATTGCCATCTTCACTAAAAGTAGCTATAGGCAAGAAGAAGAACAGCTCATCATACAGTAGTCATAAGGAGGTTGCACACGATTCTGGCCTCTTGAATCAAATTCACCCATCAACTCAGCCTTCAACTTCTGCAGTCGCATCTACAGATTTTCGCTATCCCTGTACTGGCAAGTTGTCTGGATTGTTATTCTTCGATAGATTTATGTCCTTGAAGATTTCCCAGCTTGGGTTTTTCTCCATCTTCCCTTCGAGTTTGAGAGCAACTAGAGGCCATCGCTGAGGAAGCACATACTTTTTCTTTCCGACAGAGCAGTATTCCTTTTTCTTTGTTTACATAGACAGACTCCGTGCAAATATAAATATTTTTCTTTGTTTCAATAGATAGATTCCATGTAAATTGCAAGTTGATCATCTCTTTCACTTCCCTAATTGTTTCTTTTTATTTTGGTTACTTTTTTTTAAAACAGCAAATGGAGAATGGTCTAACTGACATTAAGTCTGAATGTCAACAAGGGAGATAAATGGGACCAATATATAGAAATTAGGATGCAAACCAACGCTTTACAGATATCAAACCTCTCATAGATTCCGTTAAGAAGAGGGCCCGGGAAACACAAGCATGAGTTTAGGTTAGATATTTTTAGGGTAAGGTGTAGGATTAACATCAATGTCCGAAGTAAAAAAGAAAATGATGTTTTCAAATGACTGTAGTCAATTGAGGGGAGTCGCTCATCTATGTATTCTATAATGGGGAGATTTATCTCCGAACACGGGCAGCTGCCCTGACGCTACATCTTAGGCATGCAGTCGTCAGTCTACCAATAGATATCACCTATTATCTATAGTCAACTAAGGATTGATCATGGCGCGAACTAACATCATGATTCTTAAATTGTGGGATCTCGTGAGTTTGTTTATCACATTCGTCTGCATTAAAAGTGACATTTTATCAGATGCCACGCTTAATCCCGCCTTGTCTAGCAAGGGGGACGACCATTGTTTACGGAAGCAGCGTGATCTCAATATCTTTGCTCTTCGTTTTGACGAAAGCAAGACTGAATCGGAATGTATGCTGGATGTGATGCAGCTGGCATCCATGTTGGAAGATGTTGTCATGGAAACCAACGTCCGTTATTCAGGATCGAATTCTTCGCTTGGATACGCAGTTGTGAATGGATGTACAGTGAATAGCTCAGAAACATACAGTATCTTGAATGAGATGAGGACTGTCACGAACCCGGTATTGGTATATGACGGGAAGTACGATTCCCTCTTTTTGTTGATAGTGCTTAGACAAGCCAGAGAACTCAACATCCCCGTCTACACGTATAACACGCTCTTCCGGGGCCTGGACGTTCCCACAGGGTCACTCCATCTAGGCCCAACCCAAGAAGACTTGGTCAGAGCCCTTCTGGGACTGATGGAATACTTTCACTGGTCCTGGATAAGTGTCGTCGTGGAAAATGATAGACTCGGTCGGCTCTTCCTCAGCCTGTTGGAGAAAAAGCTGGAGGAAGAGACGAGGATTTGTATAGACGCTAAACTTATCTTCAACTCTGATTTACTCCTGGCGAGTGACTTTAAAGCCCAGGAAGTACTTGGGGCTCGAATTCGGAACTCCACGGCAAGGGTTGTTATAGTCTTCGCATCTGGTGCAAATTTTGCGCAGATGTTCGCCAAAGTCAAGGATGATTATCAAGGTATTTATCGTGTGTGTATGTGTGTGGGTGGGTGGGTGTATTCTGACAACTATTGTACGATGCCTTGCATATAAGTGCAGCTAAAGTTTGGAGGATTTTATTGCGAATCCAGGGTTTTTCAAAACAAAATGATTTCAAAATATTCTATTCCATCATAGTTTTACATTGCATAGATGTATTCATCGTTTGTGTGCATTAATTGAAGCGTTGTCAAAACTTTTTAACAATCTAAACCTCTCGTGTTTACATTATCTAATACCGTGGGGTAATGAAGATCAATGCTTCGTAGTACTTCCTGTATGTGAGTTTACGTAGGCCCTTTATACCTCGAGTACTTTTAGTATACATGGTAGAAATCGTCAGGTATTGAAACAAGCAATGCATTGCTAGTTATACTGCAGGTGTGTTTATGTGTATAGTTGGCGTGTGTGTGTGTGTGTGTGTCAGATAAAGAACAAGGGATAATCTCATATGCGGTTGTCTCATCCCATATTCTTGCGCTTTCACATTCTGATTAACCTCCCTTCTACCTTCATTTCAAGATCGCACGTGGATCCTCACGTCTATCAGTTCATTACCAGAAGAACTTCCCCATGGCACTTGGACACTCATAGTCTCACCCACGAGCTACGAGATCCCAAACAACTCGACCGGTTTTCTCACCCACTTGTGCAGCTACGATGGAAACTGTTCGGCAGACGGCAACGACGCCGAGGGCTACAGGACGGATCGCACCAAGCTTTGTGGCGCCGTCTGGAATAGCACCGGTCTTGGCGGGAACTTCGCGGTGGACTCTCTCTACCTTCACCTTGCGGCCAGAATCGTGCGAGAGAAGGCGTCACTCGGGAGCGCATCCGAGTTCTCAATCTTGGACTTGGCCGAAATCAGAGCTCGCAATCGACTGCCGGTGCTACCGATCCACGAATCGATCAATGGCTTCGGCCCAGTCTGGATCGATGCAAAGAGCGTTGAGTTGCCATGGGGATTTGATCTGTGGTCCTTGAGACCAGCAGTGAGTACCTCAAACGGCTCAGAAGGAGTCAATGACAGTGGTGATGGTGAACACAGTGAGATCAGGAGTAGATCGATAGCGAATAGGGAAGATGGCGGCAGACTCCTCTCGTATCACGTGATTGGGAGAACTGTGAAGAACTTTGGGCATGAGAGAAATCTTGTCCTACTCAACGACAGCCTGATTCGATGGCCGGATGGTGCCAGTAAGGTTGGTTAACTTAACCATTAAAGGCAGTGGCGTATCTCGGGGAAAACGGCGCCCGGGGCAAGCGCGAAAATTGCGCCCGTAATTTCTGAAAAAGTGTTCAACCCCAACGGCATCCCGGTAGGGACTTAAAAAAAAATCCACATGATATGCTTTTTCAAGCACTTAAAAGGGGTCCTCTGAGGGTGATTTAAATGTAATAGATTAAGATAAATTTTGGCGAGCGAGCGGAGCGAGCGTGCCGAAAAGTTCTGTATATTTCCGCGTCATCATCACGTTTTGTTCTTATCTATTCTTTTTTTTTTGGATACATTTTGGCGAGCAAGCAGCGAGCAAGCCGAAAATTGTTGTATTTCAGCTTACAAAATATGGAATTCTTGTCATTTTTTGCCTATTAAATCTTACAATTCTAATCAACATATAGTGACGGCCTTATAGATAACGATTTATACCAACAAACTGAGGACTTGAAGTAAATACTCTAAATCAGAACGCGAGAGTGAGCCGAAATTTGTATATTTCCTCGTCATCATTACGTTTTGTTCTTATCTTGTTGATTTGGTTTTTTGCGCCCCCCCCCCGTATGTTCGACACTTTTGGCTCCCTCGTTTGATCCAATGGGCGATCGCTTCAGAACGAAAGAAATAAAATTGCAGCCGCTGTTCGTGTAACATTTTGCCTTCTAACGATGGCCTGTGTGAACACAATATACATTGTCATTTTGTCCGCGTCATCATCACGTTTTTTCTTATCTTCTTTTTATATAAATTTTGGCGAGCGAGCGCAGCGAGCGAGCCAAAATTTCAGCTTACAAAACATGGAATTTTTATGTGAACACAATAAACATTGTCATTTTTTTGTTTTTATCTTGTTTGATTTGGTTTTCTCCCCCCCCCCCTTCCCGGTCTGGGCGAGTTTTTTTTTTTCTTCTTCTTCTTCTTCTTTTTCTTCTTTTTTTCTTTTTCCCCTTCGGTTTTTTTTTTCCGCTTTCGGCGCCCCCGAGGAGTGGCACCTGGGGCATGTGCCCCCCTTGCCCCCTCCCCCCCCCCCCGATACGCCACTGACTAAAGAGATTGTATAGCTTCGGTTGAGATTGGGGAATTCAGATGATACAAGGAAGCTCTTATGAAATATCTTAAAGAGACGCATATAATATTCTAAGAGGAATTCAAAGTTTATTTGAAAAAAAAAAGAACAACAACCATCGGTTGTGTAATGGCTAAGATATATAAAAAATAACAAAGGAAAACAAAATGCATGATGATCCTGACAAAAAATGAGTCCCATCTTTTTTAGGACTTCTTTGTTCTAGATATCTCAGCCATTTCACAATCAATTTTAATCAAATAGACTTTTAATTCCTCTTTCTTTCATAGTATATCATATAAGAGGTTTCTTATCATCTTTCAAAAAAACTTAAAATCTGAATTCCCCATCTCAACTAAAACTATACCATCTCTGATGATATCTATTTATAAACATGTATACAGTGTATGAATGTTGAGTACAATGTATAACTATTATGTTCCTACACTGTAGTATAACCATGTAAATATGTGTGTTTATATGTATGGTGAGTAAAGTAAACTGAATCATCATCATGAATATCAATGCCGTATTCATAATTTTCAAGATTATCATGAAGATGATTTCTAACATTGGCATGTAGGTCCTATATACGTATTATTACAATTTTTCCTTAATGATGATGAATAATTCATGATTATGAGCTTCTATATTATTATTAACACTATATAATAATAATAATAATAAGGTCTTATTTACCCAGGGTAGCCTCTTCAGTGTTGCTACTGCTCTACCAGAGGGCCCTGCTATTATTATTACCCTAGCGTCGCCAGGTACCCATTTATACACCTGGGTCGAGAGGGACATTGTGGGTAAAACATCTTGTCCAAGGATGTAAGCACTGGGCGGGATTCGAACTCACGGTCCTCCGTTCGGGAGTCGGGAGTCTTATCCACTATGCCACAGCGCCCCCATATAAGTTTTATTGATTATTACCATTATTATTATTATTATTATTATTATCATTATTATTATTAGGCCCTATTATTATCATTATATTCTCATGTCACATTGTTTATGAAGTCATTATGATTGATACTATCATTAATTGTCATTGTTTGTCAACATAATCTTCATCTTTTCCAATTTGCATTATTTTTTCCATGCATATACCTAGCACTTGATCCCTTTTAAGCCAGTTGTGCTAATCACGGGCCAAAACATACACAAATCTTTTTTTCTTTTTAATAACTGCGTGTTTTGTCATGATAAAACATGCTTTCGATTACCTTTCTTTTGTGCATCTTACTTAAAACAAACCATAACGTCGTTCATACGTTTACAACCCTTCCGCGCAGAAGTGTGTGATGCAACAACTAAAAATAAAGCCCTGTTCGTCTCAAGTACGTTCTCGGCCTTTACTTTCCATTAATAGACTCGATCATTGCAACCAATGAACCTGATATGTCATCATCGGAACCTCTTTTTCGCACTTACCTCTCCCGCTCTCACTCCCCCTCTCTCTCTCGCTCTCTCACCCTCTCTTGCATTATGTGCTATTTTTAGCATTTGAGTAAGAACATTATACTTAGTACACATTAATGATTTCCTTATGATTTCGTCGTGTATCTATTTTCTTCAGCACACTTTCCCACTTCTGTGTTTACATTCATTTTTTTCCTCAAAGTGTCGCCTGCCTTCTTCCTCTCTCACTTCCGAATATCCGAAACTTCCTTCTCACCGACTAAAATGTTATTAAAAATGTCTCCTAGAAGTTAGTGTCTGTTCGGAAATCAACGGTTGCTTCACCACGGTGTCCACTGTAACTTCCCCGTGACATAGACGCAGTTTCAGACGAATCTTGTAATTGTTTTTGTGAGACAAATGCAGTCGTCAACCTTGAAATCGCCTTACGGAAACAAACTAATAGTTATACAGTGCGCAAGGGACGAGGTTCATTTGGACACCTATTATCTACGAGTTGTTTAGTGTTCTTGACGTGTATATACAATTTGAGGAGGATGGTGCTTTTTACTTCTAACCCGAGCTCGGACCCTGGTCTCAGACTGCATTGTTCTTACTCTTTCATGCTTTCTTTCTCCCCACATTGTCTACATAATTATCTTTGTCTGTCTGTCTTTCTGTCTGTCTGTCTCGCCTCCTTCATATGTACGTAATCAATGAGTATTCTCGTCTGACACTCAGACTTAACACAAATAAACAGTACTTGGAGCTAAGGAGCTTGGAGGAAACTTTCATTTTCAATTTAGTGGAAGTAAATCATTGACTAGCACTTAGAATTAAACTCTGGTTGGTTGTATTTCTGATAGGGTGGAAGGTTACTAGTGAAGTATTTGTATATAAGATATAATATCATAATAAACAAACACAAGCTACGTACATAAGCACAGCTCACTGCTCTGTCCTAGGTCTTTCGGTCTTTCAGAGTGTATCTACCCGTATCATGATACAGAAGAGGCATGGCAGATTCTTTGATTGATTGTTTGTTTGTTTGTTTGTTTGTTTGTTTTTTGTTTGTTTGTTTGATTGATTGATTGATTGATTGATTGATTGATTGATTGATTGATTGATTGATTGATTGTGGCCATTTATTCGGGAAAAAATAAAACACAAAGGTATATCACATTGGCGTTTGAAATAACAACAGCCAGAAAGCCTTAAAAGCACTTTGTTATTTTTCCTTCTTGGCAAACTCTAGGCTCCATCTAGTCTGTGTTCTGCAGACTGTCCGAACTCTCATCTGCGCCTCTCCGTGTCTAGTCGACCACGTTGCTGCTTCACTTGTGTGCTGTGCGAAGGAACCCTCAACTATACGTCTGGTACGTAGGCTAGCTTTGTTTTTAGTTCTTTTGTTGATAAAGCGCGTTTTTTTCTCCTTTATATGCCTACTTCATAGAAACAAAATCGTCATGCATTGTTTCTTTAAAGGGATGGTGTAGTTTTGGTTGAGATGGAGGTTCAGATTTTACGTTTTCGAGAGATAATTAAAAACAATTTATGACACATTAAAGAGCATACTATTCTACAAGTAATTCAAAGTTTATTTTGTGAAAATCGACTTTGAAATGGCTTAGATATCACAATAACAAAGTAGAACAAAGAGGTCCTATTAAAGGAGGGTCCCACCATTAGGACCTCTTTGCTTTTGGATATCTCGGCCATGTCAAAACAAAGTTTTATCAAATAAACTTTAAATTCCTCTTAGACTTGTATGCTCTTTCGTATTTCATAAGATGTCTCTCATTATCTCTCAAAAAAGTTAGAAACCTGAAGCCCCATCTCAATCAAGACTATACCGTCCCTTTATAAAGATAACTACACCAATGGCCCGAATTCACGAAGGTGGTACAAAATGAAACCATGGTTTAATAGGGTTAAACCATGGACAAAAACCATGGAACGCCAAGTGTCGCACGGAATATTTCATTCATTCATTCATTCATTCATTCATTCATTCATTCATTCATTCATTCATTCATTTATTCATTCTTTCATTTATTTCCCCAGGGTAAATAAAAAGACATACAAACATTACAATGAGTGCAACTTACATCGTGCAAGATGCAATAAATATAATTCATAACACATAGGCCCGTTACGAAATCGGTCATTTCGTCGACAAAATGATAGTTTCATTAACGAAATCACCATTTTGCGGACGAAATGTTCATTTAGTTACAAACTGTTATCATTTCGTTACAAAATAATCATTTCATCGACGAAATGACTGATTTCGTAACGAAATATTCCATGCGACACTTGGCGCTCCGTGGTTTTTGTCCATGGTTTAAACCATAGTTTCATTTGTACCACCTTCGTGAATTCGGGCCAAAGAGAGAACAGAGTAGGAAGAAAATGAGTGAAATTAATTGAATGAAGTAAATCCAGGAGATTTAAAACATGCGTCTGCGTAACAAAATGGGAAAGAGTAATGTTCACTAAAGTTTGCTCATCTCAATTTGGTATTTTTTTTCCTCTTCGTCTGTGACTGTTCGTCTTAAAGTTCTTCCCACTTCTCTGATCTTACTGGTATTGCTCGTCCTGTGCTTTATATCTAAAAAAAAAATCATTTTAGAAATGGATTTTGCGATTGTGGAAATATGACAATGTACATGTATTCAGAGGTGTGAGCGCTCTGCGCAGTCGCTCTAAAAGGAAACGCTCAAGTAAGTGTTTGATTATTGAGGTCAGTGTTTTGTTTGATTATTTGTTTGGATAAGGTTTTTTTTGTTTGTTTGTTGTTGGGTGTTTTTTTTTTTTACTTTGAAGGGAAGTGTTTCAGTTTGTTTTGGCATTGAGCGATTTACCACTTGTTTTCTTAATGCATGACTACATGCTACTTATAGATAATAATGAAATGTATCGATGTTTTATCCCTTCCCTCATAAAATTAAGAAGTGTGCATTTGGTGGGATGGGATTGTCGTATAAACAATACAATGTATTCTCTGTATTGCCTGTCTGTCTGTTTGTTTGTGTGTTTGTCCGTCTGCCTGTCTCTTTGCTTGCTTACGCTGCGTAATATACTATCTTCTCTTTGCACCATGCTCCTTATCTGTGCTTATATTGATGAAAAGATATTTTCTTAAACAAGTGGAGGATCATCAGTGTTTTAGCCAGGCATGGGAGATTAGGACACGATTCCATTAGGACATAGTTGAATTATTAGTAACTACGTGAAAGTGCAGTGACAATTCAATGATTAATAAAAAATACAAAAGCAATCTTTTAGTAACAGCAACATCAAAATATAATCAAGACCATACATTTCAGGGTCCACGATAAAAAAAAAGAGGAAAAGAAATCTTAGCTCTTGCATGTAATCGAGGCACGCTCTGCTCACATTCTCACAATCATCAAAAATCCATTTCTTAAATGACTTTTCTATAAAACAACAGTGAGCAGAGCAGTGATAGTAATTAGGATCTTTTAACCGGACAGACACAGACGAAAAAATATGTGACAAATCAAGATGGCCAAATTTTACCGAACTTTACTTTTTCCCCAATTACGCACTCGTTTTTGTAATTTTCCCGGGTTTATTCTATTAAGTTAACATTTAACCATCCGCGAACAGGAGTCGCTGGCCGCTTCAATTGCAATATGTGACGCAGCGCCGGGGTCTAGTACTAAGTATGCCCTTCTGGTCAGCATCCTGTCCATTCATTAGGTCACCCAGAACAGACGGCTCACCACATCCTTTCTGAGTAGTCTCGATCTTGGTCCACCTGCAGGAATAGAGGTGGACCTGTCCTGGATCCGGCAACTCCGCGACATTGGACGGATCATACCCAAGATCGAGGAAATAGAAGAAGAAGGAAGAAGAAGAAGAAGAAGAAGAAGAAGAAGAAGAAGAAGAAGAAGAAGAAGAAGAAGAATGTCCACCATGGAAAAATGTGACTTGTGTTCGAGCATTGATATCTGTAATCGTCTCTGCCGATCACGGTGAAAAAAAGCAGTTAAAGGGGATAACCAAGTTTAATCTGTAGAATTAAGAAATCAAACAATGACTATTGTCAACCAAATAAAAGAAAACAAGCAGACATCGAAACACAAGGAATAGAAATAGATAATGCAGAGATAAGTGGATGGAAGGATCGAGAGATATGTTAGCTATATATACAAAACTAAATAATAGCATATACAACATACCTAGCGGATGCACGGAATGTGCGTTTGTGGTGTGCGTGCGTGAGTGTGTATGTGTGTGTGTGTGTCTGTAGGCACCCAGATGCACCCAGATTTTGTACAATGTTTGTGTATAATGCAGTTTGTCTTTGTATAATGTTTCGTTTTTGTTTCTTTGAATTTTGTGATATGAAATTGAACGGAATTCGAATAAAGAATTATCAAACAAAAAGACAGAGAAGATGAGGAAGAGAGAGAGAAAAAAAATGGGAGATAGGAGAGACGGGGAATATATTAAGGATAGAGAGTTTTCGGGGGTAAAAGAAAGAGAAAACTTTACTTTGGTGACGATATTTGAGTTATCTTGCACAGTTCTTGATAGGGTCTTTCCCAATGTACCCCGTACAGTGGTTCCGGGTATTGCTGCCTGTCATTCAGGGTTTGTTAAAATTTTCGCAGTATTTTGTCGTCAATGCAATACTTTTTCATTGCAACTTTTCATTCCATATAATACAAACAGACCCGAAATCCCTTGCATGCACGCATGCACGTACACACAAAAGAGAACAACACAACACAAACGAGCCCACCGCACACTTCATTGCATTTTGGCGGCAAATGCGGAACCATAACCATAAAAACAGAGCCTGGTTTCGACACTTGCCTTGATCATCTGACAACATTGACAAATCGTTGTTTTTGTTTTAAATTAATTACATTCCTATCTCAGGGGGAATTGTTGATGTTGACATACTGTTTGATCCCCGGTCCTCATCAGGCGGTCAAAGACTTTGGAACATACCAGGTTTACCATTGCCTAAATCATCAGTGTGGTTTGTGTACGGCGCATGGACGAAGTGATTGAAACTTAATGCACGCTTGTTTAATAACTGGAAAGTGAGGGTAATGATTTACATTAGATTCCGTCTACTTACCCAATTACCAGTTACAATTTGTTGCCAGTATTCTCAACCAGAAAGGCACATTACATCACATGAAGCTGAGAAACTGTATACGGTTTCATTGTTTTTCATGTAGTCTTTCAAACGGAAAAAAAACCCAACAACATGTAAGCCTAGATCATGCAGTATGTTGCTGAACATGTCCAATTTGTATGTTTTATTTCCATCTGAGAAGGTGGCTGGATAGCCCATATTCAGCTGTGCTAGCTGGGCTTCCATGGGGTCCAGTTGAACGTAAGGCTGAACCACTATACATCGGGTTATGTACCCTGCTCTTTGCGATGAATGAATGAAGCGGCATGCTTTACCATGCATGAGTTATGACTCTCACACACAGGACCTCTATAAAATATGTCCTATAGAGGGGCAGACCCGTTTTTTCACACTCACATTCTTTTTATTGTGTTATCTTTTTAGAAATAGAAGGGCCTCGCATATGTATTTCGTTTTTCTTTTCTGCATGTTTATAATCCATTCCGCGTACACTGTTCAGCAGACCCATTTATTACCCCCACACTCTTCTCTCTTTTTTTTGGTAAAGAAATAGATATTCTTTTTTGTTTTACATTTTAATCCATACACTGTTCAGATTTTCTCGTAATCGAAACAGGTTCACATTACTTGATATCAATATCTCATGTGTCCACCATAGCGTGGTGTTTGACAGGCGGAAGTACTATCAGCCGACCTCATAGTGACACAGCTGATTATGCATTCAAGGAACTTCGGATCCTTTCATGACTGAGATACGGATATGCAATGCTGCAGCAGTTGAGAAATACAACTAGTCATGGCGGAAGATTTTGAGCGTTTCACGGGGTGGGGGGGGGGGGGGAGACAAACAAAAACGATTCTAAACTGGTAGAGATTACAAATTCTCTCCATGTTCAGGTTGACCTAAGTGAACAAAGTATAATACCAGAGAGACAGATATTTCCATAGAAATCGGACAAAAAATGAAGGAAAAAAACTATATCGATTTTAGAGTTTCGAATCTTTTGTAGAGGGCCGTTTTCTTTTTGGTTATCATTAACACCTATATAGAATCTTGTCATTTGATTGGTTGTTTGATATTGATCATTTGTCCCATTTTTCTATTACGTCATCATTCGCGCAATAATTGTGGCTCCATTTACCGTGCAATCTTGGATCCATGCGATTTCTAGTGCTCCATTCGGTGAAAATGAAATCATTGGTGCACTCAACTCGGCTGCGCCTCGTTGAATGGATCATTTCATCTTTGACCTCATAAAATGTTATGTACATTGCACTCATAAATATGCATTATAATTTTGTATACCGATTGGTTACAGTCACTTATGCAAATTTGATGTGGCGGAGGATATCACGGCCTCAGATTCTTCCACGAATTCTCTCGCCATCGTCCCTAGTAACTATTTATCATGGGGGGTAGGGTCCTGTACAGATGCTGATTTGATGACAAGAAGAATCATTTAAAGATGCATCATAAATGATTAAGCAATCTCTCCTGCAATTATTTGCACGTGCGATTGTTGACCTGATAAATATCATTGTTTCTCAAAAAAGCATATCTCATGCTGAATTCCATTGCTCTCTCTTTTTTCCCGATATTCATGGCACATGTCCATACTGTTCTGTTTGTATTGCTCTCAGTTTTTGTTTTCAAGACTCTTCTCAACTCGAGAACAGAGGGGAGGTTATCTAAAAATGGGGAAGATCAGACGTAATTTGAGAGTCCTTCGTACGTGACCAGGGTTATGTACCATGATCGACGGAGAGATCTGAAAAATCATATAGCGAAAACTGAAAGCTCTGTTACTCATACCCAATTCCAATATTAATGTTTGAATGCACTGCCACTTCCCTGTGTCGCATATAATATTTAAGGATCTTCTTGATGTGAGCATGTTGAGTTCAGTGTTAGCTTCGGCACATTTTCTGTAATAATGTACATGTATCTTCCTACTTCGTTTGTTCGTTTGCATGTATATATGAAATCTTGCGCGGAGTGTGAAGTCGTTCACTATATTTTTTTGTGTTTGTTTGCTCCGGCTGATGGGTACCCGTGGTCTGGCTGTATTTACACCATGTTCCCCGGCGGTTACGGCAGTCACGTTCCATGCCACCGAGGACAAAACGGGATGGACGTGAGACAAGGCGATGGAACGGGATGGGCAAACGTGACAGGCCGTGATTGTCGTGGTTGCCGGGTCAGATTTTTAAAGTATTAAAGATTTTGCTGCGGCAGTCCCGGTGCTAAAGAGAAACCTTGTAGGCCGTAAAAGTCGCAGTGAACGCAACAAGGCGTCACAGCGCGTAATAGGCCGTAACAGAACTTGGATACTGTCCGTAGTGGGACGCGAAGGAAAATATTGTGTAGTCTAGCCTGACCAAACGCAGTGAGAACGGCGTCTGATATAGCTATCATACATGTTTACCGGAGCGAGGACTGGAACAAACAAGACTAGAATAAGGAGGGGAAGAACGGGAGAATATCCCATCTACCCATAGTCTGGTAGGAAAGGGGGGTCCCCATGCACCCCCCGAACACATTTTTTTAACTTACTTTTTTGTAACCCTTAGGGTGTCTAGTTAATGAATTTTTTTGTTCCCAAGAAAAAATCGTGTCCCATGGGGGTCATTGGCGGCCATCTTGGCAGCCATCTTGGATTTTCAGGGAAAATCATTATTTTCTATAACTTTTGAACTACACAGCATAAAATCAGAAATAAAGCATTTTTTCAGGGTAAATGTGACACGAGGAATCGATTGCAATGGTTATTTACATGATTAAAGCAAGTTTGAAACAAGAAAAGCCTAAAAATATGCAAATTTCCGTGTCATTTTCGCCGAAAAATACCCAAGTAGTTTAACTTTTCAATCACACAACATACAGGGACAAATAAAACAGTACTCCAGAGTTAATACGGCACGAGGAATCGTTTGAGATAGTTATTTACATGATTAAATCAAGTTACATACAAGAAAAGTCCAAAAATGCGAGGAAAACCAGTGTCGTTTACTCTAGAAATATTCCGAAGTAGGACATATACATATACATGACAATCTCATACTTCCTAAGAGTAAACTAACTACTTTTTCTTAACACGGTCTGGCAGGAACGGGGGTGGGGGGTCCCATGCACCCTCCTTTTTGTATCCCTTAGGGTGTCTATTTGATTTTTTTTTTGTTTCCAAGTGAAAATCGTGTCACATGGGGGGTCATTGGCAGCCATCTTGGATTTGCGAAGAATAGCATTAATTTCTATAACTTTTGAACTTTCCAACATACAAGGACATAAAAATAATATCTCCAGGGTAAATTTGGCATGAGGAATCGATTGAGATGGTTATTTACATGATTAAAACAAGTATGATACATCAAAAATCCAAAATGCGAAAAAAAAACAATGTCGTTGTAACTCTGGAAATTGCCCAAATAGTGCATATACATACATGACAATTATATACCTCATATGATTGACTAACCACTAAAGTCTTGATAGTCTTGTAGGAATGGGGGATCCCCATGCACCCCTCAGGGTGTCTATTTGATTTTTTTTTGTTTCCAAGTAAACATGGGGGGGTCATTGGCGGCCATTTTTGATTTGAGAGGAAAGTCAGTAAATTCTGTAACTTTTGAACTTTACAACATACAGAGATAAATATTACATTTCTTCAGGGTAACTGTGTCATGAGAAATCGATTGAGATGGTTATTTATATGATTAAAGCAAGTTTGATACAAGAAAGGCCAAAATACGAAAAATTTGGTGTCATTACACTGTAGACTACCCCAAATCCGTATACATACATGACAGACTACCTCAAAAAAATGACTTAGCACTTTGTCTTTAGATCATAGCTCAAATATGGTGTTTTGTATATTAAAAAAAAAGATGCAACATGCAACTCTAAGCATTTTGACGCCTCACTTGTTGAAATCAAATGAAAAATGTAAAGCACGATGGCAATTCATATGCAGATACCCCTGAAATAGCAGATCAAAAGAGGTGAACATACAAATTTTGATCACAACATGTGAAAGTGACTAATCAACAAAATTCAAATCTAAAATATAATTGAACACTTTTTGTGTGCATTTTTTATTTCATTTAATTTTGTATTTGAAGAGTTTGAGCAAGGGTACTTTTAGAAAGGAAATCACTGTGCCAAAATGCTCTGTCGGTTTCACAAATTTAGGTGCCAGATTGTTATCATTAAAACTTATTTAAGATTAAGTTGAAAATGGTTCATTCAAACGTATTTGTTTAAAGCCTTCCTGTCTGAAAAAAAAAACATATGAATTTTACTCGACAGCCAGAAATCCACTCTATATGTATATATATATATATATATATATATATATATATATATATATATATATATATATATCAGTTGTCAATCAGTTGCAATATATATACATATATATATATATATGTATATATATTTGCCGTTTTGGTTTTTACATACCAAGTATGGAATTAACGCATATCGAAAAAAGTAAGACAATATGACTTTACTTTTTCATCATCATCATTCTCATCCTGTGCAATCATACAAACCACAGATGCGGTAAGCGATATGTTAGCTTCTGGCTTTACACTTCTGTAATTTCCAGTCATCATCAATACGATCATTGTAATCAATATCTGGCTCCTCCTCTTCATCCTCCTCAGTCTACGCAGTAACTTTCTGAAGCAAGTCAATGAGGGAAAGGGAAGGATAGGGCCACTTGGCCACACCGGATCCATGATACCGAAGGCTGTCTTCTGCCACCTTTGTCCAGGATAAACGAGGTAGCGCAGCAGAAGATTTGCTAGTCAGATCGCTTGAAGATGGCAAGGTGGTACCCGTCGTTCACACATTGAAAGTGTGAAATAAGGTTGCCTCTGCCAGGTGGGAGCAAGGAGAAATCCACCTTGGATTTGGTCATCAGTTGCTCGCCCTGTCCCACCATCTGTTTCAGCATGATGCTGCGAACGCCATTATAATAGACTTCTCCCGGGCCTTGCTATACATTTTATGCATGTGAATGCTTCAATGTCATCTGTCACCTCTGGCTCCACAGACCACCCATCACCAAGATTTGTGAGGAAAAAACACTCAACTTGGCATATTGTAAAGTCGTATTCTAAGATTTCAGTAGTCTTTAATATGATATAATACTGAGCAACTTATTAGATTTCAGTGAAATACTTCTGAAATCATCATATCAAACAACTCTCACCTGAATGCTATGTGGGTGGCTTTGTAGATTCTTTAGGAGTCCAACTTTTCCCAACCCATGAAGGCACTTTAATTGTTACATCTTCCCCGGTGAAAATATTTATACATGTACAGTCCAAGTATTTTGGTACAGTAATGAGCTCCCGTTGATTCTATATGCAAGTTAATTGACATTCACAACCTGGCAATACGTGACCGTCCGTTTATTAAGAAAGATACTACATTGTAGAATGGATTAAGCATGGACCAAGGGGATCAAGAAAATCTGTGTCTGTATTCTTCGCCAAAGCTACCTTGTATCCAAGCTTAGCAGCGCACTTGAGGTAGAGCACGACCCTGGTGTCCGTCTCCTTATACTGGTTAGACAGTCACTCATGGATATTGCACCATTGTCTCCTGGAACATGACATTGTGTAAACAAAAGGAATGTATAACAGAAATCACATTCTCTGAAGCTTAAGTGATTCCTGTTACATTCTTTTTGTTCATCCAATCATCCCAGGGGACAAAAAGCTCTGTCCATGAGCTGCTGTCTAACCAGGAGAAGGACACCAGGGTAGCGCCCTACCTCGCAGTATTCCACTATTAAGCTTGGGTGCAAAGCAGCTGTGGTAAGGAAACCAGACACAGGCATTTTCTTGATCTTCTTGCACCATGCTTACTCCGTCACCCTCACTATCTTTCTTGATAAATGGACTGTCGAGCATTGCCAGATTGTGAATGTCATTGAACTGGCATACAGAATCAAAGGGAGCTGGCTACTGTACCACAATATACTTGAACTACATGTGTTTACAGGGGAAGATGTAACAAGTGCCTTCAAGAGTAGGGGCAAAGTCGAACCCCTAACGAATCTACAAAGCCACCCCATGTAACACACAGCATTCTGGTGAGAGTAGGATATGACATTATGATTTCTGCAATATTTTACTGAAATGTGGTAAATTGTTCAATATTACATTATAATGAACACTGCTGAAATCTTAGAACATGACTTTAAAATGTGCCAATGTTTTTATCCCCCACTTAAATCTTGGTGATGGGTGTTCTGTAGAGCCAATAAGAGGTGACAGAAGACACTGGAGCATTCACATGCCTAATGTATGACCAAGGAGGTATGGCTTCTCTCATATAAACCTCCTTGGTATGACCATAAGAGCTGGAGAAGTCTATTTACAGCAGCATCATCCAAAGTAAATGATGGGAGAGGGCGAACAAATGACGACAAACTCCAATGTGGATTTCTTCCTGCTCCCACCTTGCAGAGACAACTTTATCCCACACAATAAATGTGTGACCCTTTGCCTTGCCATCTAAAAGAGATCTAACCAACCAATCTTCTGATGCTCTATGACCACTTTGAACCTGGGCAAGGATAGCAGAAGATAGCCTTTGTTATGATGGAGCCAGTGTGGTCAAGTGGCCCTTTCTTTCCGACCTCCCTCATTGACTTGTTTCAGAAAATTACTGAGGAGATGAAGGAGGATGAAGAAGAGGAGCCAGACATTGATTACAATGATCGTTTTGATGATGACCAGAAATTAAAAGCTGATATACCGCATAACCGCTTCTGTGGTTTGTACAGTTACACAGGATGAGAATTCAGAATACTTTTAGGAAAGCGAAGTCATATTGTGTTTCTTTATTTGTTCAATATACGTTAATTCCGTACTTCATGGAAAGCATATACACATGTCACAGATGTTAAAATATATAGATGATGACTGGCGGCAGAGGGAACATACCCAATATTCCATCCGAAGGGTTTGAAATGCTATTGAGGGAGGTTATAAGTGTGGTGTGGTCCTAGGCCTTAATTCTGTCATTTGTTACGTGAAAATGTTTTCCCATGGAAGAACATTACAAGAACGAATGTACCTCCATCACGTGACTGTGTTCAGCCAATCACTAATCGGTATTTGACTAACCCATTTAAAATATCATTTTGTCTGTTGAAAGTAGCTTGAATATTGTGTCTTGTATCAGACAACTTTTCACCGAATTCGAAAGAAAACTTAATTCCAATCAATGTGAACTTGAATTGAATGTATACAGGATGTAAGCACAAAAGCGATTCATATGCAAATATTTCTAAATTGAAGTAGCAGCAATCCACATTGATTTACAGTCCCTATTCACAGGGTAGATTTTCGGCTGTCAAATGAAAATTTTCTCTTTGTTTTCGGACAATAAGCTTTCAACAAATACATTCGAATCAATTGCTTTTTTAACCCGAGTATAAATTAAAAATATTTTGGCATCTAAATTTTTGAAATCGGCTCAAGATTTTGGCACAGTGATTGTTTCCTTGAAAAAATCCCAACTCAAACTCGTTTTCATGTCATTTATTCATTCATTCATTCATTTCATTCATTTATTTTTCATTTCCAACAAAAACATATAAATATATTACAGGAATTGAATACAGTACATAAATTCCACCATAATACAAAATAAAGGATAAGTTTACAGAAAAATTGTAAGTATACGAAAATGTTGGAAATGGGGAGGAATGCTAAAAAGCTCGGTTTGTAGGATACATTCCCCCCACACGTAATGCAAGAAATTATATGATCGATTGACTGATATACATTGAAAATGGATGAAACAGAGAAAAACCTATAATTATGTCAAGACAGTTGAAGAGGTCTACTTATATGCCGTTGATGTTTTAACGCATGTAATTAAACGCTATCATGTGTCATGAATCTTTCAAAATAATGGCCTCCTACGTTCACTTCCCTTCACACATGCATGCATGTTCACATGTATGCTTTATTTTCATTTCCAATCAATATACACAGGTAATACACAATGAAACGAAATTGAACTCGCACAAAGAATGTTAAATTACAGTTCAAGTTTTATCTTTGTCCATTAGTCGCTTTCACGTGTTGTGATCAACATCATTATCACGTGTCATCTCCTTTTAAGGGTAGTTGCATATGAATTACCATAGTGCTTAAATTCTTATTCGATTTCACCAAGTGAGTGGATAACAATGCTTGAAATTAATTTTCTCTTCAGATTTTATTTAATGTTTTTGACACAAAACAAAAAAGGCCTATTTGGGCAATGATCAAAAGACAAAGTTGTTAGTCACTTTGTGAGGTAGTGATCGGTGTAACCGATATAAATTTTTTCATATTTTGGACTTTTCTTGTATGAGACGTTTTTTAAATCATGAAAATAACCATCTCGCTCGATTCCTCATGTCACATTTACCCTGAAGAAATGTTTTATTATTCCTTGTATGTTGGAAAGTTCAAAAGTTATAGAAATTAATGATTTTCCTTGGAAATTCAAGATGGCCGCCAATAACTCCCATGTGACACGATTTTTACTTGAAACAAAAAAAAAATCATCAAATAGACACCCTAAGGGATAAAAAAAGGAGGGTGCATGGGACCCCTCCCCCATTTCTACCGGACTGTTAAGAAAAAGTGGTTAGTCACTCTTTGGTGGTATGAGATTTTCATGTACATGTATATATGGACTACTTGGGAATATTTCTAGAGTAAACGACACTGGTTTTCCTCGCATTTTTGGACTTTTCTTGTATGTAACTTGATTTAATCATGTAAATAACTATCTCAAACGATTCCTCATACCGTATTAACTCTGGAGTACTGTTTTGTTTTTCCCTGCATGTTGTGTAATTGAAAAGTTAAACTATTTGGGTATTTTTCGGTGAAAATGACACCGAAATTTGCATGCTTTTAGGCTTTTCTTGTTTCAAACTTGCTTTAATCATGTAAATAACCATTGCAATCGATTCCTCGTGTCAAGTTTACCCTGAAAAAATGCTTTATTTCTAATTTTATGCTGTGTACTTCAAAAGTTATGGAAAATAATGATTTTCCCTGAAAATCCAAGATGGCTGCCAAGATGGCCGCCAATGACCCCCATGGGACACGATTTTTTCTTGGGAACAAAAAAATTCATTAACTAGACACCCTAAGGGTTACAAAAAAGCAAGTTAAAAAAATGTGTTCGGGGGGTGCATGGGGACCCCCCATTCCTACCAGACTACCACGACGCACTACGTTTCGGGCAAACGGGGCTGCCATGCAGCCGCCAGGAACATGGTGTAAACGTAGCATAGACTATCAGTTTGAAGAGGGTGACAGGACACACATTACCCATAACAAGACAGTTGGTAGGGTTTATAACCTTGAGTAGTTCTACGAAGAAACTTTTGAAATTTCGTCATATATAATACTTTGTTTGCAGTGTAACAACGTTCTTTTAAAGAAAGTCGTTTCAGTGCAAACAAAGAAAGGGATGTGTAGAGTGATTGTATCATCGATACACTATTCGAGGCAAAGACTAGAGATAAAAGGCATGTTCTCTTTGCTCTGTTTCCGTGTACAAAAAGCAGGAACTGTAGAGGTGCAGTAAGTTATTATTGATCATCAAGTTTCGATAACGATGATATTCAGTCTTTCCGCAACTAACTCCTTTCATGAAGCCTTACAAGTACGATGAAGTGGGGATACCCCGTACTAAAACCCTACTTCAGCGAACTTGCAATATCTTTAATGACATTATTAATGGTTGCCAAGACCGATATGTGTCATATCGTCAGTTACCCATTTTTTTTCCCGTTCCCGTTTTCCCTCCCTCACTGAAAAGGATGCTCGGCGTTTATTGCGCGACTTTTATTCTTGGTTCAGCTTTGATACACGCGTGATCGTGGTGATACATCAATTAGTTCTGCTAATTGTACGCGAAGAGCGAAAGTGAAAAAAGAAAAGAATACACGTGACAGTGACGTAGTGAATGTTAACCCTTTCTGCGTCAGGGACTTTGGACGGTGTGTACAACACTAAGGAATTTTCAGTGCCAATCTGCACTTAAAGCACATAAAGGGATAATACGCTATTATACAGCAAATTAATACGGAGGAAGTGAAAGTGAATAATAATCGTCAACTTTGTACAACCATTATCATAAGACTTAATAGGAAAGATTGCAATCTAACGGGACCATAGTTAAAGGGACACTCCAGACGATTTATATAATTTTACATCATGTCGCTCATGAAGTATTTAAATTGATAGTGCCATGTAAAGACTTGTGGATTTTATCGTGGTCCTTGAGCAGAAAAAAAATCAAACCAATGCACAATGTCATGTATACTCTGAAAAACCTTAAACAAATTACACTGAACAAGGATGAAAACATAGGAGGCTCACATATTCCAGTAACGTAGCAATGTAATTCCATTACAAAACTATTTGCTTAAAGGGGAATTAACCCCCAAAATACAGGTTGATTGAGTGAATGGAACAATATTAGTAAAATACATCAGTGAAAGTTTGAGGAAAATCGGACAATCCGTTCAAAAGTTATGAATTTTTGAAGTTTTGGTGATGAGACCGCTGGATCAGAAGACTACTACGGATCATGACATCACATATGGACTACCGTATAAAGAAAATATAAAGAAAATCAAAAATTTCACTTTTCTATAGCTTAATGCAAGAACACTAGACTTATACCTCTTTTAGAAAGCAGGGGGAATAATATTACCCTTGACATATGTCAGTAACAAGTCCAGGGAATGTGTACTTTTCATGTGAAATGATATTTTGTGGAATTTTCTTTATACTTTCTTTATATCGTAGTCCATTTATGTGATGTAATGATTTTTAGTTGTCTTCTGATCTGGTGGTCTCGTCACCAAAATTTCAAAAATTCACAACTTTTCAACGGATTGTCCGATTTTCCTCGAACTTTCACTGATGTGTTCTACTAATATTGCTGTATTCACTCAATCCACATGTTTATTTAGGGTTAATTCCCCTTTAACAAGTTCGCTTGTGTGGAATTTATACATACTATCTTATCTCTTGTTCTGCTTCCATGAGCAACCCAATTATGCATTTTATGCGAAGCTGCCCATTATTCTTGTTCATTGTGATTTGTTATAAATTTTGAAGAAAAAAAAAATCTTACCTGTATTCCTTATCCAAATCACTACAATTCATGATGATTTCTGTAACTCTGTACCCAGTATAACCAGTTTATAGTTGAGCAAATTCAGAAGTCTGACAATCATTCGGAAGTCTCCTTTAATACAAAATTGCCATGGCGTGTGAAGGCAATATGTAAACTCACGCTCTTTGCTTGGCCATGATATTATAATGAGGTACTTGAACCTTCTTTACTCTGCCAACTAGCAAAGCAAATCGTGTCTAATTTTAGACAACCTTAGACGACGCTTGATCAAAGGTGTAAGTTTCCTCCATTTATGGGAGATTCGTCACATGTCTTATAAAATTTCTTGAAAAAACCCGTTAAAATTGAGATATTTTACAGTATGTTTAAATAATAATATAAACGTCATTTTCGAATTCACCACGACAGGCTATCTACTAGTAATCGGATGACATAATAACCTCCCATGACTATTCCGTGAATAATGTTCCGATTCACTTCAGTAAGATATTTCCCCAATTCCCTCCCTGTCTTATCTAGGAAAACTTCTCTACACCCGCTTCTCCTTTCGTTTCCCTCTTCTCACACGGCTTATATTTTTTTCTCTTTTCCGCTTTCCCCTGTATGTGAATTTTTATGTGCATTTCGTATGTGTGTATATAATGATAAATGTAGGAACCACCAAATATGAAGTAATGCTAAGTATCACTTGCATGTTTTCATGATTTACAAAATACATTCCATGGACACATGCTGATCATGATCGGACTTTAAGGGGAGGGTGCCTTGGGTGATCATGTTAAGTAGGCCTATACTTAAGGAATGATAGACAGATGATGTCGCTGGCAGAATCTTGGTAAGGAAGTTTTTTTTTAAGGCATATCCAAGCAATATAATGAAAATGTTAGAAAATATCAGTAACAAATATGTGGTACATAATTACTAAGATATTCCTTTGGAAACGTTATAGTGATTATCAGGGAATTGTGAATAAATGCAAGTCAACATGCACTCGCATTACAAAGTCTCTTTATTTATACGTAAGCGAGGGGGGAGTAGCGTCCAGCTATAATATACGTCCAAGCCTGTGACCAGTTTCCTTATAGGATTCTGTCATATCCTCTAAACACTCACCTCTGATAACATCGAAAACACACACACACACACACACACACACACACACACACACACACACACACACACTCATAAACAAACACAAATGTATGGATTAAGGATGCAACACAAACTGCATTTTATCGTAACTGCAGTTAGGTGATTTCGGTTTGAGACCACCACAATGTTTTGACCAAATAAATGACGACGACTTCCTAGTTTTAAAATACATCTGATATCTATAGTGCAGTGTGTGTGTGTGTGCGTGTGTGTGTGTGTGTGTGTGTTCTACTAGCATCTGTTTTCCTGCTGAAGGTATGCTGCCAACAAGGAAATTAATCATGAATATTACAGGTGTATGACGAGCACTCTATACATGTAGAGACTGCTGGATGTTAATGAACTCGTGTCTGAGTGCACTCTACTCAGTCAACGGAATTGTTGACAATATCTTTGTTTAATGTTGTGATCTTTGTTTAAAAGAGGGGGTATTCCCCAGGAGATTTCCTTGAATTGATTAATTGAAGGATGATTTTGTTTTGAAGCTTTTCGTTGTTTATTTATTTTCTGAAAGCAGATCACGACTGCTTGATAAAACTTGACCCGTCTAAATTGTGTGTTGTTATAGTGAGATGAGGAAGTGTTGTCTGCCTGGAGCCACTTGACTAAAGATGATTTCACTACCAGCACTAACCGTGGTACTTACGTGTTGAAAAAGCATACAGTTTTGCTGTAGGTTGGTACTGAAAAGGTTGTAAAAAAGTCGTAGTTTTGCCGTTGATTGATAGTAGACGATAATGAGCAAGACCTTTTGTTACTGTAATCCTTCCCTTTGTGCTTGCTCCATACAAATTCAAACAATAGGAACTATAGGCGATTTCCAGCAGAGGGGCAGACTCTGGTGTCCTAATTACCTTTTGTCTTGGTGCATCGACGTGTGCGTAAATTTCTAAAGATGATGGGAATAGGATTCACTATCGGTGTCACCAATTTTGTGGAGCCATGCTTCGCGGTCGCCGATCGGCGGGTTTGTTGAACAGCGCGAAAATCTCGTGTCTTTCGAATGCTGGTAGAACATTATTAATGTCTGTTAACGTCAAGAAAATAAAGTCGATAAGGCGTCGTATGTGATGACAGGTGGGCAGTTACAGCTTCCTTTCAAACTTAGATATGTTTGCATCAGAAATAGGTTGAGGAATATCCCGATTTTGTAGTAAGATATATTTTCTTTGCGGGAAAATCGGCCACCAAAAAAAAGTCGGATGTTTGCCTTTACTTTTGGAAATGAACAGCGGTAACTATCGGCTCCGTAAGATGCTGAAATAAATGTCAGATGCTTGCTTTTAATTTTGGAAATGAACAACGGTAATATGCGACTCCGTATGATACTAAAATAGATGTCGGATGTTTGCTTATACCTTTGGAAATGAATAACGGTCAATATTCATGCAGCTCCGTACGGTGCTAAAATTAATGTCAGACTTGATTTTGCGTTCGGAAATGAATAAGGATAACATTCGGTTCCAGACGATGCTGAAATAAACGTCGAATGTTTGCTTTGACGTTCGGAAAAGAATAGTAGTAATATTCAACCCCGTACGATGATAAAATGAATGCCGGATGTTTGCTTTTACGTTCGAAAGTAGATAGCAGTAACATACAGCTCCGGAAGATGATAAAAAAAAAAATGTCGAATGATCCCTTTGACGTTCGGAAATGAATAAAATAATATTCAACTCCGTACGATGATTTAATAAAACATATTGGATGCGCTTTTACTTTCGAAAGTAAATACCAATAACATTCGACTCCGGAAGATGCTAAAATAAATGTCAGATGATTGCTATACGTTCGGAAGTGAATAACAGTAATATTCTGCTCCATACGAGGCTGAAATAACTGTCGGACGTTTGCTTTTACATTTTGAAATGAATAACAGTAACATTTACCTGCGTTCGATGGTAAAATTAATGTTTGATGTTTGCTTTGACGTTCGGAAATGAATAACAATAGTATTCAACTCCGTACGATGATAAAATAAATGCCAGATGTTTGTTTTTACGTTCGAAAGTAAATAGCAATAACATTCTGCTTCGGAAGATGCAAAAATTAATGTCGAATAATTCCTATGACGTTCGGAAATGAATAACCATAATATTCAACTCCGTACGATGATTAGATAAATATCGGATATTTTCTTTTAATATCCTTTCGAAAGTAAATAGCAATAACATTCGGCTCCGGAAGATGCCAAAATAAACGTCAGTGATTGATTTTACGTTTGGAAGTGAATAGCAGTAACATTCTGCTCCATATTCATGATGCTAAAATGTCAGATATTTGCTCTTATAATATACAGTTCGAAATGTAACATTCAGTAACATTCAGCTGCGTTTTATGGCCAAGTTAATGTCTGATGTCTGCCCTTACGTAACATTCGGTTCTGCACACGATGCTAAAATAATTGTCAGATTATTCATTTCACTTTCGGAAGTGGACAGCAATAACATTCGGCTCCTTCAGATAATAAAATAAATGTCGGATATTTGCTTTTAAATTTGGAAATGAATAACGGTAATATTTTGCTCCGTACGATGCTAACATGAAAAACAGATTGTTGTTTTTACATTTGGAAATTATTAATGGTATCAATCGGCTCAGTTAAATGCTGAAATAAATAGCGGATGTTTTCTTTCACGTTCGGAAATGAATAAGGATAGCATTTCGCTCCGTAAGATGCTAAAATGAATGTCGGTTAATACATTTGAAAATGAGGAACGGTAACATTCGGCTCCGTTAAGTGTTAAAATACAAATGTTGGATGGTTGCTTTTACAATCAGAAATGAATAACAGTAACTTTCGGCTCTTTACAATGCTAAATCAAATGTCTGATGTTTAAAAACGTCTGCAAATGCTCCCACTTTCTCATTTCAAACGTAAGTTTTGACCACCTAAATATAGGCACAATTTTTATAATGATCAATAAGCCTATACTTGAAGAGTTTGTTTGCAAAAACCGATAAGTCCATTTTTGAAGATTTTGAAGTACGGCCTCTGTCATAAAGTACAAAATAATACCTTTTAAATGATATATTGGTCAATACATATAAAGGTATAATTTTGAAGTTATGGTCAAAAGAAGCAAAAATTTTCTTTTTATTCTCTTTATTTTTCTTGACCTTTAATCTCAAATATCTCCATTTCGCAAATATGGACTTATCGGTTTTTGCTAACAAACTCTTCACTTGCTAAATCTTAGAACTCAGAATATCGGTAAGATGATTGAATGTTCTATTCATTTATTTTAGACATGGGTACCTGTATCACTTCAGTAATACTTAATATGCATTTGTCTGTGTTAAGTGGGACCGATTTCGTTTTTCTTATGTTTTTCTTTATTTTTTTTCGTTCCACAAGAATTTTCTTTCGGGCCACCGAAAGATAAAAATCAATGATTTTTGTGACGAAAGTCGGATAACGAAATTGTCACTGCATGCGTGTTTAGAATGAGATTAGAAAATGCCATCAATTACTAGACTTTGACCATAATCGTCTAAAATGGATATCAAAAGACATAAGATGCCCTACATTTTTCCCCCTCCGTTCGGGCCTATTCAAAATATGAACATAACTGACAAAAAGATGTGATGTTTGAGTTTTCTGCAAAAACGTGTGACTGAAACTATTGAATCGTTTTACTAGATTGAAAACAGCAAAAACAACGTTTTTATGTCTCTTTCCACCACTCTTACATATGTTTTTGATTCAAAAGTGACCAAAAAAAAAAAAAGGGTTCGCATGCCACCGATGTCCGTTTTTACCTTTACGATTTTACTTTACGATTTACAAGCTATCGCAGCCATCAGGCATTATGCCATATACATTGCGTCTTGCATGAACTTCAAATGGTTGGATATCTGTTCCTGATGCCCTTCCTCCTAGCTATAGGTATAAGTATACCACCATCAACTATTTTTGAACTTTCTAACAACGACTTCATTCACTCATTATTTGTGGCACTTTTCTGACAATGGCCACCCTGGTTCGAATTGAGTGTTGTTGCGTCGGACAGACTCTGGAAAGCGGCCCATTGTCGTACGTGTTGTCTCTCCGTATAAAGGTCATCTTTCAGCGGTCAAACCTTTCATCCCATCGAACGGTCCTGACCTGGACCCTAATCTTGCCGGTGCTTATACGCACATAGAGGAGAAAAAATTCCTTTGTCCTTAATTCGTGCCGATTTCTGTGGTGATGATGAGCCAAACACGAGCCAGGCCTGTAGGCCTAATAGGCCCTATTATAATAAAAACAGCAAGCAATTACGATGTCTGTAGCATACATCCGCTCTTTCTTGCCATTCTTAAGTTTGAATTCTTTTGTTTAGTTCAATTGCCCAAGCTAGTGACTCATGCTAAGGAGATTTAAACTTTGATGGTTACTCATCTTCTCCTTTATCTGCATGTTTTCAAACTCTTGAAATTATAAGCATATCGTAATAAGGTGAAACATGGCTGTAGGCCTATACCATTCCTCTATATATCGTGACACTACACGTGGGGAAAGAAACTCAGCTTTTAATTTTTTTCACAGAAAGCATTTTATTTATTTATTTTTTGGTTTGTTTCAGAGACGTTTTATCCTACGTACTGAAATCTGTCTGGGGAAATATAGGGCCTAGCCGTTATCGCGCTGTTGCTGTGCGTGAAATGTTCGCAAACACGTGCTTCCACTTTTGACCGCGCCACGTGTTGGCTTCGTTGCCAACATTGCGACGGACGCTACTTCATTTTTCGTATGCGTTCGATAAGGAAGGAAATCAAGTCCTCTGCCGAAATCGTAAATAGCGATGGTCTACTTGAATAGTGTTGTGATTAATACTGCAAGGTTGCAAGTTCGAATTTCTTTCAGTTTTCAGAAGTAATATACATTTTGTTTTTGTTTTGTTGTTGTTTTTCTGAGCATTAGATTACAAGAGAGTTGCATTGCCACGATCATGCCGTGTAAAGTAGTTGGCAGAATACTATCTGCCGCAGAGCCGCTGCCTACCACCCGAAACATTCAGCATGTTTCCACAGAGAATCCGATTTGGTTTGCTTGCGCGCCATGCCTTGTGTATATTTAGCACAACAGCAGCGTCGCTAAGCTACATTTGCCTATAATAAGCATACGGCCACGTGTATTTTCGTTGGTCATGTGGAATGTAGTTACATGCTAGTCTTTTTGCAGGGGTAGATTGATATGATTATGTGTGATGAATTATTGGCTACCGGTATTCGCTGGTTTATGTTACAAACGTAAAAGAAAGGAGAATAGAATAATTTCGTATTGCAATGCCCGAGGCCTTTGACTCGAGACTAGCTGGGAAGACTGTTCATTCCTCCGCTGTTTCCCAGGCTGTTTTGTCAAAGAATGATAATTATGCGCGCGTGTTCTTCTGTTTGAACGCCCCCCCCCCCCCGTGTTCGTAAGAAATGTCCAGTACACCTGTATCTTTTTTTTTTCTCTCTCTCTCTGCTTGCCTATAAATGATGTACAAAGTGTATTAATTGTGAGTACTTCACATCGAACCTCGGTGTTATTCTTGTGTTAGCCAGCGCGCTTCGTCCTCGTCTGTACCAGTATAAGGGCCTTTACAAAAAAAAAAAAAAAAAAAAAAAAAAAAAAAAAAAAAAGGGGGGGGGGGTGGTAGTTGTCGAACCTTCAAAACTACGATTAGCATTATCGACCTACAAATAGGGCATATAGAAATGAGTACAACTTTCTTGAAATTACTGCAGCAAAATGGAAAAAAAATTACGAATATGAACACAGAACACTCGTAATAACGATTTTACTTTGAAGTGGACAGGAAAAAGATTAAACGCAATAAAGAAAGAAATCAATGATGATGATGATGATGACGATGATGATGATCAACAGCATTTGTATGGCGCCATATATCTTTTATAGAAACATTCAAACGCGCAGACTCCTTAGCAATTGAATGCCTGGTTAAAAAAAAAAAAAAATCAGAGGCTTTGAGGTGATCCAGTTAGTCAATTTCACGTAGAAAAGATGGGAGGGAGTTCCATATCACACATAGGCGAGGAGCACTATCTTAAGGAAAATGCCCGGTCTCACCAAAAGACGTATATACTACGTTGTTTTTTTTTCATACAGTTTTCTCAATATTTTAGATCAATTTCGTTATGTATAAGCATTTTGTTTTTGGTTGTATTTAATTTGTTCTGATAAGTTATCGTATTTGATTATTTTATGGTTGTATTATACGGTATACTGTTCATGCTGGTTATGTAACAGCGCCATGAGCATCATTCTTGATGGACTTCAGTGTATTGTAAGAGGCCACTATTATTATTTTTTTTAATCATTAGTATCATTATCATTACTGTAAAAAAAAACCACTGTAAAACAAAAGTCGAGTGATTTGATTTTCATTCATTTTTCAACAATAGGTCAGTTTGGCCGATTTCTGTTCGCGCATTCCCGTTGGCTTGTATTATGTAGGCCTACAGCTCATCTTTTTGAAGCAAGGGATGGCAAAAAGATGTTTCATCGTACGGAGTAGGCCTATATAGGCCTACTAGTATACAATGTACACTGTATCTCACTTGGCGGTGACTGTTTACAAACGTATAACTAATTTAAGGTTTAGTCAAGGTTCGTAAACAGTTGCAATTCGAAATTGTATATACGCAAACGATTTTCATCGTCTTAAACAGTGTTTTCTTTTCGTCTTGCTGCAAAGACGTTTGGTCATATACGAGTATAGGTCTACAGAATTTCTTGGCGACATGCACGACAATGCAAGCCATATATCTTTGAATTTGATTGCAACTGTTTTCGAATCCTGCAGACGAAAGTTTAAATTCACAATGTTCGCAAACGTTCGCAGCTCAGTGAGAGACTCTTGAGACCAGCCCAGCTTGGATAGGTGTATTCGATAATCCCCGTAAGGAAATGTGTGCAGCTTCAGTGGCGGATCCAGGCGGAGGCACACCGGGTGCCCCCTCCCCCTTATTTTGGTTTAAAAAAAAAGAAATAAAAAGAAAAATGGAGTTGGCGCGTTCGTCCCCCGACACATTCTAATTTTGTAAAGGCGTCCCTCTTTGCGGAATTCCTGGATCCGCCCCTGAGCTTTATCACTCATCTCTGCATGAGGTGAGTATTAACTCATTAACCAATTCTCCGTTTAATGAGTTCACAACAGCAGAATAACTATGTCGACGAAGGTATACCACCGTGCATACGCTTCGATGCACATGCCGACAGGTGTAATCTTTGTTCATCTCTACATCTTCCCTGAGAACAAAAGGAGAATAGTTTCCTTTCAAGGTAGAGCCGTGTGGCTTACACCGACCAGGGAAGGTGGCCCGAGAAGAAGAAACAACTCTCCTTTGAAGTCATGCTCGACACCATAGAACGTTACGCGTTCAACACTTCGTGTAGCCATGTGCTTTGACAAGAGAGAGTGCATCATGCGGTAAGCAGGTCTTGAATTGGAGTAGAGAATCAGAATGCAGTGTAAAACTGTCGATTTTGACGCCAAAGAGTTTTAAAAACACGCTAGAACATACTTCGGCGGAACACTTTCTTTGAAAAATCACAACATACAGATATGATAAACAATCAAAAATTACATGTAAGCAAAAAGTTTGCATCATGGATAAATATAAATGTCTAAAAAAATCTAGTTTTAATGGCATTTCGAAGAAACTAGAAATACATGTTTATGAATTCCAAATAGAGCATTTCATTTAAGATTTTCCGGTAAAATATAGCTTGTAATTCAATGAAATTCGAAGCGCGTTTTTCGTCTCACAGAGTGGTGTCGGGCATGACTTCATTAACGTAGCCTATGAATGTTGGACATCTTATATGGTACAAAAATGCATTGAATATGCATTGTGTTTGTCCGAATTACACGAAGAGTTGCCACTCCGTCTACACCCCCAGCTGCACAGACCAAAGAGGACACACAGCTCTAAAATTTTCTCACAGAGATGATTGTGTTTTCCTATGAAATTTGAAAAAAAAAAATCCATTATAACGAACCCCTCCTTTATGATAATAATTTATGTAAGCTTTTCCGACTATGATCGATTCATCGACGACATTAATTGTTTATGAAAATATTTGATATTATACTTTGATGAATAATATTCTGAAAACTGACTTCATGACACAGGAGACAGCAAAATGTTCTCGAAATCCAGTTGGAACTAAACTTGAAGGGGATATGACAATGTGTACAGGCAAACATGAATTAAAAACGCATTCATTCATTTTCCACTGGACCCTCAAAGATTTGTGCCCGACAAGATACACATTTTCGAACTGATGATTGAAATCGTAGACTGTTTGCCCCTCGCGCTATACGACTGGTAGAAATCATATTTGGAACGCGTGTCTCTCAAAATAGTCGACATATTCCAAACTCATCCATTATAGTCATGGAGCTGTTAAAAAAAAGCTGAAGAAAAAATGATGTATATTAAACAGTTTACTCGCGTAGTTGACATTCGTCACTGATAAGGGGATAACCGCATCAGGTATAGAAGTCGCATATAAGATCTCGAGAAAAAAAAAAGAAAAAAAAGGGAGAAAGTAAGTGTCAAAGATGTCTGGGGGAATCATTCTGCTAATCGTGGATTGTATAAGAAAACGTGGAAATAACCGCGGGACAATCGGTGGCTGCTTTTACATTTCGATTGAATCTATAATTAATGTAAAAAAATGTAAAAAATTTTATGGTGTGCATGAATTATACAATTCTCTGAAGAGCTCATGTTTAAGCGTGTGACGTTCACTCCTGTTGCAATGGAGAGGGTTACGATATTTTGCGATAACGAAGTAATTCATAATTAAAGTTGCCAAATTTGTCTACATTAAAAACAACTGTGTGAAATTATTACGAACACTTTTGTAAGAACACGGTTACAGCAAAATTTTTGTTGAAACAAAGTCATTTCCGAGCGTCATTGGCAAAGCACAAAAGAAACATGCTCCGTTCCAATGAGATGCCACTCCTCGCTTTCCTACAATGTACAAGAAGAAATTCACGGAGACTGCATGAGCGAACGCTTGTTATTTTTATTCGTTCACTTTTCCCCGTGGATAACTTGCATTGTATTAATCGAAAGTGAATATTAGGGATCGTTATCACGAACATTATCTTATGGCGTTTGTCCAAAGGTTCGTCATTCGTATACGGTTCATCACTGCGAAAATGAAATCAGGTTTTTTAATCCGAAAATGATAAGAATCTTCGTTATTCCAAAGATTCGCCGATAGGAATATGAATTAAGATTCGTGAATCCAAACGTGAAAAAAAAGGAGTACACAGACACAACTTTGGAATTACAAATCTAAATCATCGTCTTCGTTTCTATAGCAAAGTTACGCCTTTCAGAACCTTATTTCATTTTCGGATGAACCAAGCTTTTGAATTACGAATCCTGGGAATATCGAATCTTCGGAACGATCCTCCGAAATAAGTCGGGAATAATGAACGTTCGTAAACGTTCGTAATCGACGAACTTTGGAATAACGAATCAGGCCTGTGAACACATTCCTAACCATCACTTCACTTTTTTATATTTTTTTTTTTTCAAACTAAGCATGAAAGTACAAACTATACTCTGTTTGAAATCTGTTTCAAATTGCCTTTTCATCCAGTGCAGCGTATTTGATATGACCAAATATTACTAAGCATTGAATTACGCATCATACGTATCGTTGCCGTCTTTTTTTTTTTCTTCATAACATACTCAGAACTGTATTCGTCGATAAGACGAAATGCCGTTATACTTTTTTTATGAAATTGCCGATCCCTAGGACTTCGATTATTTATAACTGGAATGCAGTGTATACAAAATAGGCACGGTCAGACTGGCAAAAGATCGAGAAGGTTAACATCGCGATCTTTATAAGATCTCGAAGTTTTGCCCGTCTGACGTTTCCCTGGGTGAGATTCGACCACCGCTGAATTCTCACGTGACTACTAGTACCCCCGTTTATGGATGCACAACGTGCGTTGTTGCCTTGACACACGAAGAGGAAAAATGGACTGTCACACGTGCGCACCGTGTGTATACGACGGACCATATACGGTACATGTAATTTATCAGGTGCATCAGCGCTATGAATGTATGCAGTCTGTTGTACTTCGATCGACTGCACAAACGGTTGCGGTATACTAATACAATTAACAGTTGTACCAGCTCGTTTAGCTGACCAGATGAGCTCGAACTGTAGGTATACGACCGCAAAAAGAAATCTATTCTTCTCCGTCAGATTTGCTCGAACTTGGCCCCATTTCGTACTCGTTTGAGGCGCGGCCACGATTAGTAAAAAGCTGAGAGCTATTCCCCTATACTAGCTAGCCGCAATAACGAAGCCACATTGTGTGCGCGAATGGATTTTACCTGCCGATGCATTGATGGCTAGAACAATACTAGTAGTCCAGAGAATCATTTAAGCCGATAATTAAGTCATGAAATAGTAGTTGGGTGTTCGTAGAAAAGTCGTAGTTTTGAGGGAACTGCCCTTGAGGAAAATAGAAGTGGTATCAAAAGACGGATTATCGCCGTGAATAGCTAGTGGTCTATTGTCCGATTTTCACACTGCATAACAAAAGACGGCGTTCTCGGTCGCGAGAGCGGAGATGCGGAAGTCGTCTTTTGTGATGTGGCAAAACTACGACTTTCGTACGACTAAATCCTCACTAATCCACCCCTGATCTACAACCACTTAACAATTTATCTACGCCTCTTTCACTTCTTAACAACGACGCATTCAACACTAAGGCACGAACACAAAGAACCACGGCAAAACTACGACTTTCTTACTACTTTTTCAGTAGCAATCTACAGCAAAACTGTGTGCCTTTTCAACACGTAAGTACCACGGTTAGTGCTGGTAGTGTTTGGCGTCAAGCGTTTCATGAAGTCATCACATAAAAATCTGAAGGGTAAATCTCAGAATGGCTAATGTCGCTCATTATGTAGCTATGAGAGGCTTTCAAAGAAAAGTAAACTCCATTTCACGACGTCTCTCGTAAGTGTGTCTTGTGAGCGAAAAGTGAGAGTTTCATGAAACGGACCCCATGAATGCGGAAAGTCAAGTAGCTTAGAGAACGTGCTCAGAGAGAATGGCTGATTCCCAGACGAAGTTTGCACACCGTCACGAATATGATTATGTGATGGCAGTAGAGACTGTCGATAAGAATACATTATGAAATGTGTTCCGTACACGAATCTGATCGATAGGAACCTAGAATGTGTGTGTGTGTGTGTGTGTGTGTGTGTGTGTGTGTGTGTGTGTGAATATTCATGGTTAGTAGCTGACAGAATTAAAATGATGCCTTCAGCAACAGATAGAGTCTCTCTCTGCTTTCCATGACCGAAATTTTGAAAATAAAAAGTTAAAAGGAAGGTACATTGTATATTATATTCATTTCATCTTTGCATTTGTGAATATTCCCAAGACAATGCCCAGCGCACTTTTGGTGTGGTATACACTCATGCCCTAAAGACTGCAAACATTTTTCTTTTCCTCATTCCTCACACATATTTACATGACGTGTGTTCCTCTCTTCAGTAAATTGTTTTCACGCGTCTTTTTTTTTTGATGCTGCATGTCCTCCTCAAAATACATATTCTTCCCTCTCGTACGACAGGTTCTATAGCTTGCCGAGAGTGTCCGACGGGTTATTGGTTCAATCGGTCGTCATCGGCCTGCGAACCGAGACTCCAGGACTACCTACGATGGGACTCCATCGCCGGACTCGTCTTCATCGTGACCAGCACCTCCTGCATCCTGTTCAACCTACTCATCATCGCCGTCATCGGCCACTACCGGACCTCCCCGATCGTGAAGGCTGCTAACAGGGAGCTCAGTCTCCTCCTCCTGGTCGCCACGACCATTGGCAGCATGGCAGCCATCTTCCACCTCGGGATGCCCACGACCTTACAGTGTATGGTCCACGTGGGCCTGCAGGGGCCCCTCATCTCCTTGATAGCCTCCATCTACCTGGTGAAAACCAAGGGGGTCCTCTCCATCTTTGAGGCCCGGCTTCCAGACCTGATGCACAGGAACATGTTCCTACGGCGGCATTTGCAGTTCTTAGCTGTGTTTCTTCTCGTCTTCTGCGAGGTTGTCGGCGTGGTGTTCTATCTGCGTTTCAAACCGCCTCGCGTCGTCTACACCGACAGCCACATTCCCTCCGTCACTTACGTCGAATGCGACTACGGGATCGTCGCTCTTCCGGTTCAGTGGTTATACAACTGGATCATCACCGGCTTCTCTTTCTTTATGGCCTTCAGAGCTCGGCATCTACCGGAAAACTTCGGAGAGTCTCGCCTCATCGCGTCCAGCATGGGTTGTGCGCTCCTCGTCTGGACCCTGTGTTTCGCATGCTTCGTGCTGTCGAACGGCAGTCTTAAGGCGATGTTTCAAACCAGCGTGTTGATAATCGACTCTATGATTTTCGTGGGTTTCCTCTTCATCCCGAAGTGCTACATCATCCTGATGCAACCTCAACGGAACACCGTGCATGAGCTCAGAAGGATGACCTTGGCGCATGTGCAGAGGAAGACAGATCAAGCGATGGAATCTTCGGCGTCTCATCGCGTCACTGGCTGTGACAAGGAAGTGACAGGCGAAGGTGAATGTGACGAAATTCGTCAAGGACAGAAATCGCTACAAGCCACAGATGTGGTGGCTACTATCGCTGCAAACGTGACAAACGATGGCAAGACCCAGAACGAACTCTCGTCGGAAAAGACGGAGGAAGTGGTGGTGTCATGCGGGGGAGAGTCGGAGTCTGCGTCCGATGGGCAATCCGCGGGAAAACTACGAGAGCCGGACATCGAAGAGGCCCGCTGCCCCATAAACTTAGCGATGAGATCAGCGTCAGGGACGACAGACATGACTGAGGTTTATTCCGAAATTCAAGACAAAAACGCCACCGACGGTTTAGCTTCGTGTCAGTGTTCTAAATGTGCTGATAACACCATGGACACTTCAGTGTTACATGACCTTGAAAACTGTGTGCCCGACCATCGGCATCTCTCCAACGGACAACCACGCAACGGTCCAAATAGTTTATGTAATCCGACGACGATCGGCATCGTCGACGAACGCGACCGACTGCCATTGAATCTGGAAGTTAACCAAGCAATGTCCGACTCAAGCCATGAGTCAGAAAGTGAGTCAGAAACAGAAGGGCAAAGCACCTGCTACAAGATGGCACCAGATGGTGACGAGTTCGTGGAAGACAAAATGTCTCCCAGATACCATACCTGTGGAGCATCGGAGTGAGAGTGGTGCAGAAGACGCGTTCGCGTCTGAAAGGAGAATCCCAAATTGCTCTGTACCTCGATGAGATGTTGTACGTGAGACAAGAGGAACTCTATCACGTTGTGATGCCCGTAAAACATCGACATTCAGTCGAGAGGCTTTCTTCTTTCATTAGTGAGAGGCTTTCTTCTACGGTCACTCATAATGATAGTTGTGATGAACAACCCACAACCTCCAGACAATGTACTGCATTATAGCGCAATGTGTTTGCCAAACTCAGTTTAATTTAATGTATAGAGGAAAAATGGAATAAATCTATGATCACGAACATTCATACCAAATCATTATTCTTTTGTGATGTATGAACACCTGTTTTGCCAATGATGATGAATTATGTAACCCCCCCCCCCCCCCGCCCACAACACACATAAAAACAGGTGTAAAACTCATAACACTTGTACGAGACAATACAAGTGTGACAACTATGGTTTGAAGGCTTTTTGTCTTCGTTATGCTGTTTGCGGTCATAAGATGGCGCTCATGAAATATCCAACGAAAAATAATGAATGGCAACATTTTTCAACGGTGTTCAACGGTTTTTCAAACGGTTGACGAATAACAAAATGAAAGACACGTCTTGAAGATTACACAGCTTGAAAAGCATTCATTCATATTACATACAATTAAGGAAGTAAAGAAATTAGCTAGTAAATAAGAAGAGTTCAGTGTTTTCTTGTGACGTGCGCAGATTCTGTGAAACACTACCATGCCAGTATTTTACTAATGTTTTAATGATAAAAATCTTTTATGACATAAAAGCAAACATAATAGAGATGATTCTCCATAGAACTCATTAATATTATGATGGCATTTGTTGACATTGATCGAGCGGTAAAGCATTAAATTTTAGTCAAATACAATCCTGACGCCCTGTGAATCAGAGATATGTTGCCAGAATTTCTGTTTCATTTCCTCTTGGACAAACGACAGGTTTGACAGTTTGACCGACAACATCAATCGCAGTTTTACGATTTGTTGTTTAAAGAGACATGAACGCGTCTCAGTTTATGCAGGGAGGTGGAAGAGAGACGTTCCACCTCCCTGGTTTATGGTAACATGCCTTAGGACTGCAATGGAGGGGGGGGGGGGGGCAACTATTCATAAAGAACCCCGAATCTGTGGCTCCAAATCATGGCACCATTCCGCTGAGCCCTGACGTAGCCGTGATTTTCCCAAAATGGGAGTAAAATTCAACTACGACCCCGTGTTCACTTTGACTCCAATGAACAGCAATGGACGGATTGAGCTTAATGAATAGAGCATCGTTTATTTTCATTGAAGTGGCCGAAAATACCATACATATTTTGTTTTCTTCAAATTTTGAGTGCTTTACGGTGACGATGGTCACAATCACATATGCACATTAACTGTGGTAATGATGTCTCTTGGCCTCAGAAGTTTCTCAGTGCTTGTAAATAAAATCTACAGCCTTTTGTTTGTCCTAAGTTGAATTTAAGAATTGAAAAAAGAGAACAAGAATCAACCCCCTTTTCCAATATACTTCTAAAGGGAGACCGGATATACTTGCTTAAGTGACCAACACACACACACACACACACACACACACACACACACACACACACACACACACACACACACAAAATATTATCATGCACACAAAGATTGAAAGGTTCTCAGGTGAACTTGTCCTTTAATTGATTTGCTTTTGTAAATTTACCCGATATGACTGCTTTACGAAAGAATGTGAACGTCAAGGATTCTTAGTATTCATTTGTTTTGTCGGATTTTAAGTAAATTTCAATTATTCTGTTCGGATGTTAATTTTCTTATTGCAGGCGACTGAAATGTGGAGCGAGGATATAATGAATTGAGAGAAATAGGCCCATCGACTGAGGGTCCGGTATGGAGAATTAGAAATGTCAAACGACTTTATAAGCCTTGTTAACGTGTGGTTGCAGCAGATTCAAGACACGCCATTCGTATACACATGCAAACATGTTTATGTTGTCCTGTTACTTCGAATTTATGTTTTAGGTTTCGCACTGGTCAATCAGCTGTCAATGAGAACACATAGATGGGAGACACATAAAAGATCAATCAAATAAACAGAAAATATGTAGTACGTGGCCAAAGAGAAAGACCCCCCCCCCCCCAAAAAAAAAAAAAAAAAAAAACAACACAAAAAAACAAAAAAACAAAAAACAAAAACAAAAACAAAAACAAAAACAAGGAAAAAAGAAGGAAGGAAGGAAGCTTTGTGCGTATCCCCTTTATTGGTGTGTGTGTGTGTGGGGGGGGGGGGGGGGGGGGGGATTCACACTGTGAGTTAGCAAAATGACACATTGTTCCTTCCCGCAGCAAACAACATCCGTAATTTTACGAAATCGGTCAAAGAAGGAAGCCAAAATATAAGCAATTGGAGCCATTTGGGTAACAAGACGTTTGCAGTCTTCTTAATGTGGTAGATATCCGCACCATTAGATGCAACAATCGATACGGTGTTGGAAGACCAAGTCCGGTAAAGGTTTCACGTCAGAAACGATAATAACTCGTATCTAGACATCACATGTGACTCGGTTTGATCTGTGAATAAATATTTGCGACCGTTTCCACGTCGCCGTTAACGCATAGAAACTTTTAGAATACGGAGGTATCGGATGAGAAGAGAAGCGATAATAGTCCTCAAATTGAATCTCTTATATGATACCTCATTAAAATGCAAAGTACAGCGACAAATGCAAACAACCAGTCTTAATAGCGTTAATCTATATCCACCCCTGATCCACCGTTAATTTTGTCTGTCACTAAAACCATAATGCGAAGGTTTTATGAATACCATTTGGGGAAAACGTGTGAACCGTACCAGACTGTTCAAATATCAATAAACTGTAAAGCAGCAGGTAGGGGTTATAGTGGCAGGGACATTGTGAACAAAGTAATCGATGTTCGAATGCCACCTTTAGGGTAGATTAAGGTAGTCCCCCTCCCCTCCCTCACCCGCTGTCTACATGTCATCTGATTTACTAGCTAGGAGGGAAATTTACCCCAAACATTATTATGCGTGAATTCAGTGAATGCAGAAATATCAGAAGACATCAGTGAAGTTTGAAGAAATTGGACGTTTAAAATGTATGAATATTGTGAACATTTTAGTTAAATCTATGTCCCGCCTTCGCTGGATGAGATGGCTACAACAACCTGTGATTTTCCTGTCTATAGGGGGAAGATACAAAGAGAATGTGAAAAGAAAAAAAAAAAAAAAACCACCCTTTTTTTTAAATAAATGAAACAAAGTACAAGTCATTCCTTCGACCTGTAAACTGACATAAGGAATTGATGGCGATACATGTATTATCCTCCCTGCATTCTGAAGGAGGTTGACCTAAGTAATCAGCTCTGTCATTCTGCTAGAAAAATGGAAATAATTATATCAAATTCCTTTATTATTTCTGTATATCGTTTGTCAGTTGTAGCCTTGTATTCAGTGATGACGGGACATGGTTGACCCCCCCCCCCACTGAATGAAGATATCACATACACTCCTCACCTTTCTATGTATGTAGTATTATGCACAATCTAATGTATATTATATTATATCATCCATGAAGAGTTTGAAAGCAAAAAAAAAAAAAAAAAAAAAGAGAGAGAGAGAAAGCTGTTTCCAAGGGTTTTTAAAATGAGGTCATTATCAAATTTAATAGAGAAAACTAAACTCTTTTCAGCGACACTGCACTCGTTACATAACAAAAATTTCGCTGAGGATATCGTCAATATCTGGATAAAAGTTTATTTTGTCACAATCAGTTGCAATTTACCTGTTAGATTAGACTTTGCTTCCTGAATCTGTAAGCAACTTTTACTTACTGGATCTGTAGACTTCTTCAGATCGATCGCTGTGAGAGAGTTGTTTTCCCACTAGCCAACGTAGCTGGCGCACGTCGATCTGAGAGAATGGGATCGTATTATCGAGGAAAGTGAATATTGCCCCACAGCAGGTCTCGGTTGAAGGGTTTTCCTTGTTGTTTCCTAATGTTGATGGCTTGTCTGTGTTCAATTTTTTTTTTCTGTTACCAAAATGTAATTTCCAAGCTGTTTCTCTAATGTAGGTTTTCTCACATCTACCAAATAATGAATCTGGTAGACTACCCCCGCTTGGTCATTGATGGATCTTTTATCTTTAGGGTGTACCAAAATGTCCCTATGTTTTTTATGTGGTTTGAGCGCTGTGGAAATATGGTATCTTTGATAGATCCTTCACAAAGATTCAGAAATTCCTTCCACATTTATGGAATGGTTACCAATTTCTTCCTCTGACTGGTTTGTTACGTCTGTGGGTTCGCTCAGATCGGCGTGCGCCAGCTACGTCGGCTAGTGGGAAAACAACTCTCTCACAGCGATCGATCTGAAGAAGCTTACAGATTCAGTAGGCAAAAGTCTAATCTAACAGTTAAATTGCAACTGATTGTGACAAAAATAATTAACTTGTATCCAGTTGATATTCAAATCAGATGAATCTTATCAGTATATCGTTAATATCATAATATACATCTGAATTATTTTCTGTTTTGTCTAAAGTATCTGAAATTGATACAAATGGATATTTCTCTTTATACATTTGAGCTTTGCATACATACACCATACACCATACACCAAAACTACACAAATCATCTCTACACCTTGCCAATGCCTCAAGCAAGGTAATCAGTTTGCTGAAAGTTTGCAGTGATTTATTGAAACCAAGAGCCATTAGGAAACTCAAATACATTGTATATATATCTATAAATCTATATATATATATTTGTGAATGTGAATGTATGTGTGTGCAGGCACCTGCCTGATGTGTGTCAGGGGAGGCACTTATTTTAGGGGCATAACAAAGCAAAAAAATAAGTCTTGAGTGAAACTGGGAATCATCGCTAACTGAAACTCACTTTAAATAAAAAAAAAAAAATGCTGAACCTACATGTAAGGGTTTTCACTCATAATCTGAAAAAAAAAAAAAAAATATATATATATATAATTGCAGTTGCATTACAAACAATCTTACATTACTCACTAAGCTGCAGTGTCAGAGGCAGACCAATGAGTATAGGATGACACGGACACTGTTATACATTTCACATAAAAACATACTTTATTCTTTAGAAAAGAACGAGAACTCGTGAGCACATTTTGATCGATAGTCAACACTGGCTTCAATCAGAAAGGACATAGCCATACAGTTCATTGCTTGCACAAGTAAAATGGATGTACATGAATGCATATCAGGGCAATCACAAAGACTAACAGCACTGAGAAATGGATTCCCTTTCAGAGGCAGGGGAAAAAAAAAGAAAAAAAAAACAATAATAAGAACCACCCCAAAAACAAAAACACTGCATCGATTGCACACGTGGACATAGGCAGCCCAGGGATGAAGGAGTGTAGACCTCCTGAAGGGCGCCCTCTTCAGTCAACTTCATGTCAGTTTGTTAGCACACATAGCCCTATTACAAGAACTGCCGCACCGGGCTGGTTTTACTGTAGTAACAGTGACAGTCAAATTTCTCTTGTGAGCATAATTCATTGCAAATCCAATCATCACCAAAAAAAATTGATCATAAACATGTTTTGATGAAGAGAAAGTACTATACAACATACACAGTTATTTATCACGGCTTTGACCTACACCCAGTAACACAGACACTCTGGCAAAGGTGAAATATTCAGGGTTAAAGGTCATGATTTAATCAGCCACAGAGCTACATTAACTACTAGTTCTCCGACCTCCAGAGCAATTACAGGTGTACTTCCGGGTCAGTATCTTTCGGTGGAGGTGCAAGTACAGCCTATACATGAACTACAAATGAAAGTTACCAGAATCTTGTTGTCTCTTGCTAGTTTGATCTTCAGGCATGGTGCCTGCCCCTCAGCCATGCCCGACTGATTTGATCTCTAGCACCTGTCTGACTTAAAAAACACCACAAGAATACTGGAAAACAAAATTGTGCTTGAGACCACTTACAAAACATTAATAGAATGCCACATGCCAGATTAAAAGCCCAGGTCTGCACTATATACAGGTATTTCAGAAGAAAACATCCAAATTCTGGTCAAGTCGGAAAGGTCAAACCTCCAAAAGTGCCTGAACAGCCCGTTTATATGCAGCTGAAAACATAGACGCAAAATCTAGCCTCAAAGAAACAGTAACAAAGCCGTGCCACAGTGAGTATCACTCCACATTAATAACAATGGGTATAGAGAGACAGGGGGAGTAAATCTTGTACGTTGTACTACTGACTGAGAATGAGTACAGGAAATGTTTGTTCCGACATGGTTTGTACACGTTACCAAAAAAGAAGAAGCAGAAAAACTAATGTACAAATGACGGGCATTAACCCTAACCATTCCCCACATGTATATATTCTGTCAAAGCAAAATAAACATGAAAAAGTTCTATTACCCCTGTATTACCCGATAGTCAGCCTACTGGTAGAATAATACTGAAATGTTTTACAATGCCAAATGTGGAACTACATTAAAGTAAAGTCTCATTTACCTCGACAGGATAACTATTCTTGGTGGTGGGATGGGAAATTGCAAGAAGCAGCTCATATAATTACACCAATCTGAACTTTAAAAAAACCCAACAAAATATCCATCAAATGTACATCTTTTAACCAAAATAAGGAATGCATAAAATACTGTATTGGTCAAGTCAACCTTTACATACTGGTGGGAAAGATACATGAGAAACACCATCATCAGGAACTCGGTACTTGAAATGAGTGAAAATTGCAAAGAAAAAAAAAGTATAGTGTAAAGCAAAAAACATAACACACTTTGTAATCATAACAGTTGTTACTTTTTACTGTCAGGTATACTCAGCCGAGACTGAAGTCTGCAAATTGTCATTCATCTTTTCTTGTTGTTTTTTTGTGTTTAAAGCACTGAACTAAATATGGAAATAATTCTATCAATTGTGCTAAAAACATTATTGTTCTATTATTAGCCATACACTTGCAAGAAAATGCTTCGATTGGTTTTTGAACATTTGAACATAATCACGTCTATCCACCCATAACTGGCACTCGACAAAACCCATGATAGAATCTTCAAGTACATGGGAATCGACTGCTAATAGACCTGTGACGCTAATCACACGACACATCCATCAGGCAAAAACTGGTGTTCTGCATGTGTGGGTGCGACAGCTGTTCCCACTGTCCAACATGGGGGGAGGTGCGTAACAGCCCATTAGTGTGGCGGACGTAAAGCTCGCTAATATCGTTTACATCATGAATGCCTCTCAGTGGGGAGCACATGACTCACCTTCTGTCTTTAATCTTCAGCCATCTACTCTACAGCACATAGCAATTCAAATTCACAAGGCCAAAGACAGGGCCAGGGAATAAAGACAACAGCTGCCTGTAGCAAGGCATTATTATCAATTTCGAAGATGTCCATCTTTTTACATTCATTTAGTGCTTCTGTAGCAGACACACATTTATTCAATTTTTGTTTGTTTTGTAAAGATTGGCAAGCATTTCATAAACACACACAATTTGATTTCGCAGAAACATTTTCACATGACATATAATCTCCACCAACAGTTGCGGAATTTATATCTACAAGAAGCATGAAATAATGACATAAAAAACCCACAAACGAATCAAAATAGATGCACCAACAAAAATAAAGTACTTTGAGCAAGACATATTCTGACAAAATAATATCACGACTGCATAGACAAGACAGGCCATATATTCCCTCTCTGATCCATACTCATTTCTCTCAAGGCTTGAACACACATACAATCAAAGCTTTCGATGAAAATGTAACTTACTAGTACCTAAACATATGCACCAAACATATGCACCATTTGTTTTTCTTCTACATCATATTTTTGTTTGTTTGCTAGAAATGTCTGGCCAGGTTTTTCCATTTCTAATAACATCGGAATAAAGTTATTTTGCCCTTTTCTCGCACATACAGAAAATGTAAGGGCATGCAAACCATTTAACACATCCTTATTAGTGTTTTATTTTTTCACTGTTGACACAATGAAGAACAAAAGAATTATGCTGGTCACTGTCAAATTTAGAACCAATTTCAGACAGAATCCCCCCCCCCCCCCCCCCCCCCCCCCCCCCCCCCCGTGGCAACTACACCACCTTTTCCAATGATTTCCCAGAGCTCCACAAGAATGGGACAACAAATCAGCACATGGTGGTTTGTGTGCGATGAAAATAAGTGTTATTACAGTAGAAAGCATAGTAGCTCAGATTGATAGGAGAAGCCTGCCATACAAAAGCTTTCCATATCCTAAAACATCACCCCTGGCAAGCCAGTAATGGACCAGATACACAGGAAACCACTGCTGTCTTGGGCTGCCAAGCCTGGACAAAATCCCCATCCCCCATCTGTGAATCCAATCCAGTATTAACTTATCATCACCACAAGAGCAACAACAAAAATACACAATAACAAACTAAGACATGAAAGCAAAAAACATTAATTCAGATGCACGAATTCCAGACAGGATTGCATAGAAAGTGTGTTACACCCTCGAGAGAAGGGGGGGGGGGGGGGGTGGGACGCACAACACATTACATTATCGGAGGTAATGATTTGATACAGCGATGTAACAGACAAAACATGAGATAAGATTGTTCACAAAGATACTTTCCTTTGGAAAAAAAAAAAAAAAGAAGAAGAGAGGATAAGCAACAGTACAGAGACTCGATAAACCTATATTTCTTTGTGTTTTGTGCTTGCATTATCAGCAAATATCTATTCAACTAGAAAATAATAACTTGAGTGTCTAATACACTGGGGAAAAAGAATATAAAGCTTTAGAATGAACAATACAAAGTCAATTCAGTCAATAAAGCAGATGAACCTGCTTATAGTCAAAATTCCAACATTGTGAACCACAATAAAAGGCCAAAAAAGTAAGAAAAGAAAAGAATATGAAATGGTTGTTTTGAAATACAAATTTAATAACCACAATAAAAGGCAAAAAAAAAGTAAGAAAAGAAAAGAAGATGAAATGGTTGTTTTGAAATACAAATTTCATGGTAAATCCCCAAAAAAAGAAATGAGTCTGTATATCTGTAAGAATGGGAGTTTGTTGAAGCGAGTTTCCTACACACGCTTTCTAAATAACCTGGACGAGACATACTTGGTGTTCAACTGGGGGCAATTTACTGTAATCGATATGATCCTACACCACCTACAAACATAATTATGATGTAAACCAATTAAAAAAAAAAATAGTTTTCTTTTTCAGTAGTTCATGTCTTGCATCATAATTGTCTTGGCTTATAGCGTGTCCTTGAATAGAGCACTGTCCACCTGACGGCAAAACCTCTCAGATTTATTTGGCATCAGTAATGTACGTGTGAAACTAACTTTTATATCAAAGTCACTGCCGTTCCTCATCAGTTCATTACTGATTGAGGGTAAATCAGCCCATAACTCTACAACATTGTTAGCAGTGCAGTTGGTACGAAATGAGGCAACCATCTGCAGCCACTGGCATTATTTGCACAAGACTGCAAGACGTCCATACCAATCTACCGGGCACCAAGTCTGAAGTGTGTGACACATTCTTCCAGCAATATTAGACATAGAAAAATAGCATAACAATACCATCATAGCACACCATTTATTTTTTATTCATTTATTATTTTTTTTTTTGCTGTGTGAGCACATTATTTTTTCATAAAAATAGACATGTATATCTACATACGCTGGCTTTTAAAACTGACTCAATTCTAGTTGCACTGACATTAACTCTTCTCATGTACATCTCTTCAGATTCCTCATTGAAAAAAAAACAAACATCTGTGCATCAAGACTACAGATAGCATACCGTGGTATTCATGACCCTTTGGTAATTTTTGCTTGTTGGCTTCTCGCACATAGCCATCAGATATGCACAAGTGTAAATTTGCCCTTCCGACGTGCATCAACTGTTCAGTCAAGTATAACGACAAATAACATGAAGCCGTTTTTTTGTTTACAACACTAAATGGCACACTGACCTGACAACAGTGATCATGAAATACTGCATACGCTGTTATTTTCCCGTACAGATATTTTCGTGAATGATGAGGTCATAGACATTTTCGCGAGATGTCGTTTTCGCCGATCAACATTGACGCTAATGCTCTATTAACAAAATGCATGGAGACATTTTCATGTGTTGTTAAATTCGCGAACCAACTGTGATTTGCAAAATTCACGAAAATTAAACCCTCGTGAAACTGACAGCTTTAACAGTACGCTACACGCATCTCTGATGGCTCACACTTGCCTTTTGAGGCAGAGCGCATTGCCAAGCAGCACACACATGGGAGATATATTTCTATCATTACCTCCTATTTACACAATGTGCGATGGTCAGCGCACTACACTCATGAAGTCAATTGGAGACAATACATTCTTTCTTTGCCCCCTATATCTTTGGCGTGTAAACCCTTTTGCATTATTCTCTGTAGCTACTGTCTGCATACACCATACATTTACGACAACATTCCTTTATGAGTGGAGCTCGCAAGACAATTTTGGGAGCGGTCGAATTTATGTCACAGAATGACAGCGATTGAATACCGAACAAATCCTTTCCCTTTTCAAGATGCAAAGTTTCCGAGACTATCAGTCCACTCCGCATATTTGTGAAAATGAAACCACAAAAGCAGAGAAGCATAATGACGTGTCAAAGCAGTGTATGAAGCTACCTCTCCCCGCCCTTCATGGCATTTTAGAGGAATGAGGACAGGTAACGCATGGAGAGTTTTGCAGCTGGCATTGCACTGGGTTCACTTGTCTACTCCGCATCTCTCTGACAGGACTCTAAACGATGGTCAATTTCTTCCCATGTAACTCTCTGATTAGCAATTGGGTGGACAGCTTGCATTGCAATGATTCACAGTCCACTGTAAGACATTAATCGATGCGGGTTGCAGTTACACGAGAATGGTAACTCGAATTTGACTATTTTCTGATTAGATGTTGCCGATGACAACTGATGTATGTTACATTGCTGTTTACTATTCACTTTTACATCACTTTACTACGATAAAGGACATAGCGATTACAGAATTGTTGATTATTGTTTTTTTGGTCAGTGCTTACATCCTTGTGTCGTTTTTGCTGTTGTCAAATGCAAATTACATAGGACTGAAGGCAGTAGAAATATAAGGGGGGGGGGGGGGAGGGGACTCCTATGACCTGTTGTTAGTCTATACACAGTGTACACTTGTGATAGATAACAACTCATCCTCTGCTCTGAAAAGTGCAAATGGGTTATAGACAATTCTACATTTCCTCTGCCTGTAACTGAGGCAGATACAGACAACTGCTGGTGCAAAGATTCACACAGCTTGCTGACTTTCAAGTTGTCATACATGTTTATGTTCTTACCTTCTATCATTCTGTGTTAGCATCCCCATCCTTTTTCTTCTTTTTTTGTGGGGAGGGGGAGGGCCATTTTGCATGTGTGTGCATATATTTGTGTTCAAAGGTGATAAACAAGTGTACTACTACCCTCGGAGAAAACAAAAGATATGCAGAACATAGCCATACACAGGCACAGTTCAGCAATGACAACATACACATGTGATATCCTTGTCCATAATGCCACAAAATGGTGTTACGAAGATTAAAATTTCACAATAATTACTGGAGGATACGACCCATAAAGTCATCGTTGTCACTACTTGCTCCCCTGGAAAAAAGTTTCCAGCATGGCCATGTGATGACTGGTCTCCAAAACGAGTCTGCACATTTCTCGAATATGAAATCACACAGCGTCACATCATTTGGCCTGGCCCTATTGGTTTGAATAGCCCCTCGTGCGTTTATCTCCGTAATAGAACACAGCCGGACGGGTGATGTAGCACTAGGTTTGGATGTGGGCGTGGCTGGCTGTATTGGAGGGTGGCAGGGTGTTGCCGTGACTACAGGAGGGAAGGCCTGGGCTAGCTGGTGGCTGATAGTACAAACATTGAGTAAACCACAAACTGGATGAATGTGACGACGATGAGGAATGTAGCAAAAGACTTGACTCCGTGGCTCTTGCGTTTCACTAATCGAAGTGGCACCAAGACACTGTTTGGAGGAGGACAAAAAATGAAGATTTTGAACGCAGACTGTCAGTGTAAACATACGCACACAAACACACACACACACACACACACACACACACCTAGAAGTGAGATAAAACAAACTAATCTGATATGGCACCCATGCTCTTTTTCTGCCAAAGTTGTAAATAGCAGAAATTTTAGAAACAACACATGAAAATCTTACAACTCACGGATAGGAACATGGGTAGTGCGTGTGACAATTTACAGAAAACATGGCTCTATTTTGAGCCATTTTATTGATACAACTCCTTCACATTTATTGTCTTTAAAAGGGATAGTATAGTATTGGTTGAGATGAGAATTCAGCTTTTAACTTTTTACGAGATACTTAGAAACCACTTTATGTAATGTAAAAGGGCATACAATTCATATGATTTTAGTATATTCAATTCAATATTATTTCAGTGCTATGTAATCACTGCATACTGCATGTCTATACCGACTATACATGTATCTGCTTAATATAAAAATTATACGTACCCTTTTACAAATACAAAGACGATGACAGAAATGAAGAGAAACTCGAAAAATGTGACCGCAAGAGACTGGTTCTTTCTGCAAAGACAAAATAGGAAGATTCATCATAAGTGATACTGATACATTTCAGCACTGATCATCATGTTACATGTGAACACATCAGAGTTTATCATCGCCGATTCCTCTTTCAAACAGTATGTGTTTTCATATTTTTTCATAGTTTTCATATTTTTGATGCTGCATCACAAACAAAAAAACTATTTCAAACCTAAAAAAACATGAAAAGAGAAAAATAGCACAGCCACTTGGTATCTACCTTGAGAATTCTTCATAAGTATTTTCTACGTCAAACAGTCCTACAAAAGAAAAATTCACACAAGATACACTTAGGAATAGTTTATGCCTGCGTTGAGAATCCCAAGGGTATTTACAGCTGTCTGGATTGTAAATCTCCTATCCTAACACTGTCATGTCATGTAATGATGACATAAGGATAAAACAGCTTGGGTTGGGAAAAAATGGAAATGCGACTCACAAAAATGATGGGAGGTTGTCGTCCTTGATCTGGGCACCGTTGAAGCTTCCATCGTTGTGACCCTTGACCTTTCGGACCCCAGTGTCGTCCCGTCGGTTGCCGCTGAGGTTGAGGGTGTCGCGGAAGTCCTTCCCGCCCTCGTCCCTCTTCAGCCGATCCATGATGCCCTGGATTGGTCTCATCTCTTGGTCGGGAGCCTGCAGGATGGCTGCCTTGGGTGGCTCCTCCTTCCTTCCCTCTTGGATGGGGTTGAACTTCAAGTGGTCTTTGATGGGGTTCCGGACGGCGTTCCCCTGCCCGACGTCGCTGCTGCTGTCATCGTCGTCCTCGTCCTCCTCGTCTTCATAGCTCGGCTTATCGTCTTTATCCTCACCTCCCCCCGGGTCCACTCCCGCCTCCTGCTTGTTGTTGGCGTCCTCTGCGTAGTTATTGTCCTCGTCCTCATCTTCCGTCTCATCATCCTCCTCCTCCTCTGCGGCCTGGTTGGCACGGTCGTCATGGTTTCTCTGCCAGGGCCGGATGTTTGGGGAGGGCTGGTTCGCCAGGAATGGGTACTCATCCTCCCCGACTTCCCTGATCTGTTCCACTGCCCACAGTCCATACAACTCATCGGCTGGAAAGAAGTAATGAAAACACTATTTTATAATCCAGTACTGCGTTTATTTAATGTGAGCTTTTTCAAGAATGCTTCTTTATTTATGAAAAAAAAAGACAAAAGACACCAGCTGTCTCATTGGCTGCATCTATGCGCTGAAGTGAGCCTGTCAAGATGCTCATATTCTGCTCACAGACATTCTAGTTTGTCTGCAAATGCTACATACATGTAAATTACTGCAAAGAACTTTTGTGCTTTTTTCTGATATATCCTTGATGAAGATACCAAACAAAGATGAATTCTTAGTTACATTTGAACTTGATGCTAGAATTACATCTTAACTGAGAGCTTTGAATTCATTTACATTTTGAATATGGATTGATTTGGCGAGTGACAGCAAATTGAGCATAAAAGTTGAAATATATGTAATTTCCACATCCCAGAACATTCCATATTTACAGTACTCTGGAATATCTGGCAAAAACTTGTACAATGTGAATATGCAAGCATTGTAAAGATGAGATATTTTGATAGGAACTTTCATCGGATGACATGGCATCACTTACTGCTCGAGGAGAAATCTAGCCAACCCTTGGATTTCTCCTGAGTCAGGTAGATCTGGACGGTGTAAGGAAATGGTTCCTGAACCCCTCGCTCGAAGAGGACCAACGTCCACAGCCCATCCTCCATGGCACCGCACATCAGTGTGTTGATGAAACGGACGGTGTCCGACTGAGGTGGGTTTGAGATACGAGAGTAGGAACACCATTTAATACATACTGTCTGTATTATTTCTTTCCTCTTCTGGGGGACCACCTTTGATGGGCGTGCATGGTGATCATTTTTACTCTTTCCCTGTCCGAATTTTAATAACTATATTGGCTGCTGTATGGCGTAATATCTAGCATATTTAACCCGCTTTATTATCTACTGACCTTGTTATTAAAGTGAAACAACTTTGGGAAGCCTTAGTTTTTTTGTTACTGTGTTCTCTTATCATTTTTATTTTGTGAACATCACACAGGATTCAAATACTCATCCTCATTTTCCACATCAAAGTTATCCCTCTCATTTCTCTTTCTAACCTCTCTCTACTCATCTCTATCCGTCTATCTCTCCCTTCATCTATCTTTCTCCTGATCTCTCCCTCTGATTCCTCATTTCTATCATATCTCCCCTTATCCCTCTATTCCTCCTCATCTGTCTTGCCTTCTCATCTCTCCCTTTCTATCTCTCAAATCATCTTTCTCATATGTCCCCCTTATCCCACTATCTCCCAATCTCTATCTCTCAAACCATCTTTCTCATCTCTCCCCTTATCCCTCTATCTCCTAATCTCTCCCTGTCTATCTCTCAATTCATCTTTCTCATCTCTCCCCTTACCCCACTATCTCCCAATCTCTCAATCTCTATCTCTCAAACCATCTTTCTCATCTCTCCCCTCATCCCTCTAACTCCTAATCTCTCCCTGTCTATCTCTCAATTCATCTTTCTCATCTCTCCCCCTACTCCACTATCTCTCAATCTCTCCCCTTATCCCTCTATCTCACAATCTCTCAATCTGTATCTATCAACTCATTTTTCTCATTTCTCCCCTTATCCCACTATTTCCCAATCTCTCAATCTCTATCTCTCAAACTATCTTTCTCATCTCTCCCCTTATCCCTCTATCTCTAATCTCTCCCTGTCTATCTATCAATTCATCTTTCTCATCTCTCCCCTTACCCCACTATCTCCCAATCTCTCAATCTCTATCTCTCCCCTTATCCCTCTATCTCCTAATCTCTCCCTATCTCTCAATTCATCTTTCTCATCTCTTTCCTTACCCCACTATCTCCCAATCTCTCAATCTCTATCTCTCAAACTATCTTTCTCATCTCTCCCCTTATCCCTCTATCTCCTAATCTCTCCCTGTCTATCTCTCAATTCATCTTTCTCATCTCTCCCCCTACTCCACTATCTCTCAATCTCTCCCCTTACCCCTCTATCTCACAATCTCTCAATCTCTATCTATCAACTCATTTTTCTCATTTCTCCCCTTATCCCACTATCTCCTCATCTGCCTTGCCTTCTCATCTCTCCCTTTCTATTTCTCTACTCATCTCTCTCATGTCTTACCCTGTCACTCTTTCTTCTCATCTCACCCCCACCTCACTTATTTCCCTTTCTCTCCCTTCATGTCTCTCTCTCCTCATGGAAACAGTAGAAGGAAAGAAGATGGCATGAATCTCTCTCTCGTCACAGAATCAGTAGAAGGAAAGAAGATGGCATGAATCTCTCTCTCGTCACAGAATCAGTAGAAGGAAAGAAGATGGCATGAATCTCTCTCTCGTCACAGAATCAGTAGAAGGAAAGAAGATGGCATGAATCTCTCTCTCGTCACAGAATCAGTAGAAGGAAAGAAGATGGCATGAATCTCTCTCTCGTCACAGAATCAGTAGAAGGAAAGAAGATGGCATGAATCTCTCTCTCGTCACAGAATCAGTAGTTGGAAAGAAGATGGCATGAATCTCTCTCTCGTCACAGAATCAGTAGAAGGAAAGAAGATGGCATGAATCTCTCTCTCTCTCCTCATGGAAACAGTAGAAGGAAAGAAGATGGCATGAATCTCTCTCTCTCTCTCCTCATGGAAACAGTAGAAGGAAAGAAGATGGCATGAATCTCTCTCTCTCCTCATGGAAACAGTAGAAGGAAAGAAGATGGCATGAATCTCTCTCTCTCTCTCCTCATGGAAACAGTAGAAGGAAAGAAGATGGCATGAATCTCTCTCCCTCCTCATGGAAACAGTAGAAGGAAAGAAGATGGCATGAATCTCTCTCTCGTCACAGAATCAGTAGAAGGAAAGAAGATGGCATGAATCTCTCTCTCGTCACAGAATCAGTAGAAGGAAAGAAGATGGCATGAATCTCTCTCTCGTCACAGAATCAGTAGAAGGAAAGAAGATGGCATGAATCTCTCTCTCGTCACAGAATCAGTAGAAGGAAAGAAGATGGCATGAATCTCTCTCTCGTCACAGAATCAGTAGTTGGAAAGAAGATGACATGAATCTCTCTCTCGTCACAGAATCAGTAGAAGGAAAGAAGATGGCATGAATCTCTCTCTCGTCACAGAATCAGTAGTTGGAAAGAAGATGGCATGAATCTCTCTCTCGTCACAGAATCAGTAGAAGGAAAGAAGATGGCATGAATCTCTCTCTCGTCACAGAATCAGTAGTTGGAAAGAAGATGGCATGAATCTCTCTCTCGTCACAGAATCAGTAGAAGGAAAGAAGATGGCATGAATCTCTCTCTCGTCACAGAATCAGTAGTTGGAAAGAAGATGGCATGAATCTCTCTCTCGTCACAGAATCAGTAGAAGGAAAGAAGATGGCATGAATCTCTCTCTCGTCACAGAATCAGTAGAAGGAAAGAAGATGGCATGAATCTCTCTCTCGTCACAGAATCAGTAGAAGGAAAGAAGATGGCATGAATCTCTCTCTCGTCACAGAATCAGTAGTTGGAAAGAAGATGGCATGAATCTCTCTCTCGTCACAGAATCAGTAGGAGGAAAGAAGATGGCATGAATCTCTCTCTCGTCACAGAATCAGTAGTTGGAAAGAAGATGGCATGAATCTCTCTCTCGTCACAGAATCAGTAGAAGGAAAGAAGATGGCATGAATCTCTCTCTCGTCACAGAATCAGTAGTTGGAAAGAAGATGGCATGAATCTCTCTCTCGTCACAGAATCAGTAGAAGGAAAGAAGATGGCATGAATCTCTCTCTCGTCACAGAATCAGTAGAAGGAAAGAAGATGGCATGAATCTCTCTCTCGTCACAGAATCAGTAGAAGGAAAGAAGATGGCATGAATCTCTCTCTCGTCACAGAATCAGTAGTTGGAAAGAAGATGGCATGAATCTCTCTCTCGTCACAGAATCAGTAGGAGGAAAGAAGATGGCATGAATCTCTCTCTCGTCACAGAATCAGTAGTTGGAAAGAAGATGGCATGAATCTCTCTCTCGTCACAGAATCAGTAGGAGGAAAGAAGATGGCATGAATCTCTCTCTCGTCACAGAATCAGTAGTTGGAAAGAAGATGGCATGAATCTCTCTCTCGTCACAGAATCAGTAGTTGGAAAGAAGATGGCATGAATCTCTCTCTCGTCACAGAATCAGTAGAAGGAAGGAAGATGGCAGTTTTAGAATGACATTCCACTCTTCTGCTTCAGACACCTCTCAGACAGTGGCTAAACTTCTTCAATGTTAAAGTGTTTTACTAAGGATCTTCTTAAATGGAAAGAAAAGTGGTCAGGAGAACCAACATCTCTCAGGATAGGACAAGATAAGAGTAAAGGGAAGAAGATAGGAAATTAAACTATGTACTTAAGCAACATCCGTGGGCACTTGAGGCTTTCAAGAAGATGAAAAAGTTCACACCACTGGCACCCAAGGGTATCAATTATCATCAAGTAAGTGGCTTTTGAAAGAAGTTTATACTTGATGACTTTACATTACTCGCCCACGGGGAAACTATCTCAGTCATGACGTTATCTTTTGCCTTGTTAAACATAACACGAATAACTGACATAACGAAGCCAGGATCGTATCATGCGGGAGAAAATTCCCTACGTCACTCAACATAACCCAATAAAATGGATGACTTTGTCAAGAGCGCTGGAATGTAATACTTAGGAAATGAACATATTCTATTCGATAGAAGAAGAACAAGGATTAAAGGAACAGTTGCATCCCTCCCGGGTAAACAAACCTCTTATGATATGACACTCGGACATTTTATTGCACTAGTGCACTGTAAATGCAGGAATTTTAGCGGTACATTAATTTTCCCTTATTTCACGTTTCTTTTGTTGGTCCAAATTCTAAAACCCACGACAATAACTTAACAATTTTATCTGCTCATTTTGAACGGATTGGTAATTGTACAGAGCGAATTCAACAACCCAAGAATATTTTTTGGAGCCACTCAGCGTGAAAAATTGATCGCACAAAAATACAGTAACTGGCATTTGTGACTGTAAAATAATTTGACTGATTGATTTGACAAGAAAATTAGCCATGCCTTTCATGGGAGTTTGTGGCCAGTATGACAGAAACGCAAGCACACACAATGCACACACACACAAACAAAGGAAAACTATAAACATTGCCATGAATGGGTTTAAACTTTGGGAGTAAGAGGCAGGCAGGCGTCACCTTCTGGACGGATGGGTGAGCCTTCTTGAAGGTGATGATGACGTCGATGAAGCAGCGCACCTCGCCCGCCGGGTTGATGAGACTGGCGTTGAAGTGGATGGAGTGACCCTCGGCGCTGGCGCTGTTGCCGTCCGAGAAGGAACTGAAGCTGAAGCTGTCTGGAGAGCGGCCATCGTAGCTGTCATCTGTCCCAGGATTGAGAGTAACACAAGAGAGAACGACCAGCATTAAAATTCTGCTCTGTGTGAAACATGATTGCTCCTCTTTCTCCTATCTCTTTCTCACTGACAAGGTTAGCCAAGTGGAAAGGACTTCCACACTTGTGCAAATTGCGTCCGTCATCCACGAAATTCTTACACTACTATGCATGTTTGATACAACATATGCTTAAAGTTTTGCAACATCTTTTTAATGATTCATTGCTACTAATGTTGTTTAGGTGTTTTAAAGACATCAAAATCAAAAACCCTGAGACACTCGCTGCTTACCCCAAAGAATGAAGATGAAGATTTTGATGAAGATGATGCTTTGATCTGACAGACAGCGAGACATCCCTTTACAAGTTAATACTCGTATCTTGTTTTTCACATACTTGGCATGGGAAGACTCCAAGCTTTGATATGATGCATAAGTTTCTTTTGGTGAAAACGAAAGCAAATGAAACATCCCTCATATTAAAGTTAAAAGATGATTACAGTTAACTGTTGATTAGGAAAAACCGAGAAAATTGGTCTTAAACTAACATGACTGTTCTGGAGCACAGCCATTAGCGGCAATCAGTGCCACATTGTGCCTGACGCAACAGATGAAAGCAAATTGCCATGGCAACTACTATAAATGATTTATTGGGTAAATCTGACGTTTAGCAAGCTATACCCCATTATCTCATTGTCAATTGGTCATGTATTTCTCCTAAGTAAGGCAGAGTGACATGAGCTTTTCTGGTATCATAAATGTGGAACCAGTATATTCTGCCCTTCATGTTCAGGGTACAATAAATGGCACTTGCAATTGGATAGGCGCCTGTAAGTAAGGCAGATACTCATTTCTCATCCATAACGTTTCACAGGGGCTAGATGAATATTGCTTTGCATCACTCAGGAATGTGGCCCACATCAAAACTTCACTCATATCCATCAAAATTCAAATGGCTCCCGACATGATCATGATATGAGACAAAATTTGCTCTGAACATCTCTATTTCTTTCTTAGTGATATAACAGGAAATATTTGGTTGTCAAGTGGCACTTCCTCCCTTACGGACCAATGATTTACACCTTCATCAAGTTCCTCCACTGAAAATGAGGCAGTTTGTGTAAAAGAAAGATTCTTCAGCCATCATGTCTGACTTTACTCTGGACAACTCCCCCCAGTTTGTTGTTTTCAACTCTAAAATATCTGGCTGTCGAGCGATGATACCTCCCTCTTTAACCCGTTGAGGACGGACTGATTTTGCTACAACATGCATTTCCCATAGACATCTGCCCGAGTATTCTCAGGACCAGGTTAAGGCAAAAATCCAAGTTTTCACAATGTCTGTAGGCCACAACTAGGGAAATTTAAAGGGGGGGGTATATGTAGTCTATTCGAAAGAAAATAAACTCTCCTGCCATTTTTACTGATGGCTTGTGAAAGAAATCATCTCGCTGGTGCATCGACCCCTCACCTGGAAGATTCTCTATCTCATTACACTCCGGAGAAGGAAGCATGTCTTCACTGAGGTTGATGTAGGAAGCTAGGTAGAGTGTCGAGCCACCCGCCGTCTCCGTTGGGATGGGAACGCTCGGCTGCACCTGGCTTTTCCTGAAAAATAAAAAGAGACCATAGAACCCTATAAATTATTTTTTCTCAGTCATCTGATAAAGACATAGAGGGTTACTGCTGAACATTGTGGCCACTCAGAGACTGTTCATCTCTGCTGACGTGGGCTGTACATTCATAACTGACATGGATGAGGGAACAGTCCAACATACAAAAGTTTTGAAAAACTAATAAGGTGTCATTATCCAGCCATCTTTGAACACATACATCACCACACTACCCAATCCATTTAAAATGGCTCCATCAAACACTAAAGTCTATTTGAAAGAAAAAGTATAAATCTGCCCACCCACAGATTTTTTGCTCTTTTTAAAAAGTTCTTAATGATCGTCTTTAAGCACCATTTTTGCTATAGCTGCAATATGGCACGATGTCAGAGATTCTAGTAGCTGGTAGGACCATGCTACTTAAATTTTTCAATCTGGAAACTTTATTAAGCATTACCTGTGATTATCTAATCACCTCAATATTGAATAATGGAACGCTACAGACACCAGAGCTATGTATAAGGTTATTACCAAAGTATGTCTTGATCAAATCTTTTAGGCAATCTCTTAGGCAATCTGTGTCTTGGCATCATCCCCCCAATCTAGTGCAAATTTCTTCACACCTCTTAACCTTTCCAAATCTCCCAAGGTGACATGGCAAGTGTCAAACCAGATGCCAGGTTTGCTACCACCTTGAAAGCCTCGTACCATCTCTGCATCCCTGATCTGTATCTATACTCTTTCATGGTTTGCTATCGAGGACTGTAAAGAAGTTTATCTCTATAGAGATACATTGCAAGTCATGGTGATGGCTGTGCATTGTCAGTCGCAACTATAGCCAACAGAATGCCTCAATGCAAATTTACACATTCAGGCTCTAACTATAGACTGCTCATTGCCATGACGATAGCGTCAGTCGCTATGGCAACAGCTGAATTTAGAGGTAAAGAATGTCAAGTATGTACATTGTATGGATCATTTTCTATTTGCTCCAATGCATATATTGATCAGTGCTGATGATATACAACATTCAAGGGCAGTACCTTCCATCTCAAGGTTCCTCAATTGAGCTGGGAGCAAGAAACGCTTTGGTTCAATTAGTAAATGCACAGCAGGGCAATCTACCTACAGTAAAAACATCACCCTTCTAGTCCTTGTCTTGGTACAAGGGAATCAAATCAGCATTGTCAAAATGAGGAAGTTTCCTATTTGGAGACCCAAGGAAAAGCAGAATTATGATTAACATGGAAATGACTCGAGTTCCGAAATTGCAGTTATCTTTACACAATGAGGGACAATTCACATCCACGCCTTACACAGACAGCCAGCACTAATGTGATGAGTAATGGGTTTTGTCTGCACTCTCATGGGAAATTGCCTGAGTGTTTGAAGTGTACTCTACTCCATCTGTGTGTCATATGCTTGGTGCGCTTTATCAATCCAACTTACACCTCAATTTTGACAAAACTTGGAGAAACATAGAGGTATTACTGTAACTAGCCAGTAGTTTACATGCGCATATTGAATATAACAAAACAGTTGTTTTGTTTTTGTTTTTTTAAAAGCAAATAGTTTTCATGATACAATGGAAGCCTATACAACCAGTATGGTATCCCTACATTACCAGGTCTTAATGAGTGCCTGTACACTGTTTAAGCAAACTTTTTTGTGGGTATGAAGCAGCTGTAATCTCTTAAACATACAAAACTTTTGCTTAATTTAAAGCTTTGATAAGTCGCTCATTTGGCAGTATCTTCACTCACATTGAACATCACAATGATCAATATCATGACGGCACAACATTTCAAGTTATGCAGACTTATGAACTCGTTCTTGATGACCTCACAATGAACAAAGAACTCGGCCTGACATGCTAACTGTAGTGTAATGATTACTCTTTTGTTTGCAAATTAGGTGCATTCACATCTACAAGAATATACTGAAGTATTTTGTGCAGTAATTCATGAAGTGAATGCAAATACACCACAAAATGCACCACGCAATACATCGCAAATTCCTGTGGTACAATTCAAACTTTAAATGAAATGCACACGGGAGACTGAGTGTGAAACGTGACACAAAATACCACTTCATGTACAGTGGTTAATATCTCACACGAACTAACACATTTCTTGTCTTCTCTCCTTTGGATATATGTGCATGGGCAGTGCTTACCTCAGGCCAGAAACACCATGGTATTTTGTGAATGCGAACGGTACCAGGTGAGTTACCACGGTATGCTATTACTGTGGTATGTCCCCAATGAGAATGGTGCTTACAAATTACCATGGTATTTAATATCAACCGAGGTAACGATAATAACTAGAGAAGCACTCCGAGAGTGCAGACCACCTAATTTCCACCAATGATCTCGTTCTTCCATAGAGATCAGTGATTTCCACCCATACGTATGCACGCTGAAAATTGCCCGAAATTCCCAACATAGAAGCCTTTTGTTACATCATCAACCCTCAGCTGCGCGGCGCGCCTCGCAGGAGACAACGCACTTTAGTGCGCGTATGAAGACCTAAAAAATGCGCAATTTGAACTCCCAAGTTTATTGACCCTCTCTGCCAAAATATTGAATATCCTTCATAAAATCCATAAAAATTTCCAGATCACTACCAAAATTTAAGCATCTATCCCTTGTGTCATTCTCAACCTTTCCTGCAAGTTTCGCTGAAATCTGTTTGCAACTTTTTGAGTTATTCTGCAAACGGACAAACAAACAAACGGTAACGAAAACATAACCTCCTCCCTTGGCGGAGGTAATAATAAGGTCGTGTTTATCCAGGGTAGCCTCTCCAGTGTTGCCACTGCTCTAACAGAGGGCCCTGCCATTATCATTACCCCAGTGTCGCCAAGTACCCATTCATACGCCTGGGTCGAGAGGGATATTGTGGGTTAAAACATCACATAATTAAAATGTGAATGCACCTAATGTTTGTCAACACTACCAGGGAGACCTCAGGCAAAGTCACCAGCATGCAAAAAAGTCAGAATCCATCGACTTCACAGTCTCCACAATGGTCGACTTGAATTAGACTACATTTGCAAAACATATCAGTCCTTGACTCCCGGCAGATGTGCACTTTTTTCAGACACAATCGTCGGCCACACAGGAACGAACAGCTGCGGGGGGAGAGTCATTATCACAGTCACCATCATCATCTTCTTGAGTGGGAATGGTCGGCATATTATTAGCAATCTCGCAGGACAAATAGGAACTTGATACCCAAACGCAAAGAGTAGGTTGCCTTGTTTTTTGCTTTCGTGTTCTTCCCTCAGACTGGGTGCCACGTTGGTGAGCGTTCCTCATGTACACAACAAGGCGCACCTGCTCCTCATTTCTCCAGCTTCTTGAGACCTGTCGAGTCCCAGCATGTTGTCACTTCTCAACGTGTGTCACGCTCAACTATGCAATGTTCCTCAGCATTAACAGGGACTACGAGCCACTAACGAAAACAGGTGACCAATTAAGACACTTGTAAGAGCACAAACTCCCGCCAGTTCATGGAGAACAGGAAAGAAATGACCCATTACATGGTGTGTCTGAAAGCACTTAAGACATCAGCAAATACATTGATGCATAAAAGTGCTTGAAAAAGAGCATATTTATTAAAGTAAAGGGCAGTCACTCCAGCAATGTCGAGTCTACTTGGGAGCGTCTTGCTAACAAGGAGAACATTTGAGACAGAAAATAACATCACTGAATCACTATCACAGTTCTTCACCACCGACAACTGAAGGAAGCATTCACATCTGGTTCAAATGTCACAACTGCCTTGGAAGTTTGTCACTGTTCGAGACAAAGCTAGTCTGCATGGATAACTGCAGCATTACAGAATGATTGTATCATCTTCAATCACTGTAGTATTTCAAATACGAGCCCTTTATACCACAGACTACAAATCATACTATCACTGTGTTATGAGATAAGCATAATAAATAAATAAATAACAAATGAGAAGTTTTGTACTGCAAGCAATGAATCAGACCCATTTGTACTTCAAGACTGGCAATATATAAGACTACTCATGTTTAATCACTGATATGTTCTTCACATATATGATATTTCAAATTGGCAATTACTTTTTTAAGATGTTCACTGCCAATCAATCACCTGTCACTACAGGACCCAATCAACCTAATTTTAGTGCCGAACATGAAAAGATACAGATTTGATGATTTTAAAGACTGGCAAAACCAAGGGAATCTTCGGCACTCAAAAATTAAGATAGACATTTACCAATGATATTCTGTCATCAATCTGACTTTTGCCGACCCTAATTTTAACTTGTCAATCAAAAGGGCTGCAGAGGCCTCAGCGTCATATGCTCCACACAAACTAAACATGACAGGAAGAAAAACTGACATATTTCAAGTTGGTGCAGTGGAGAGCACCACATCATCCCTTTCATTGCCTTGCCAGGAAAAATATATTTGGGATTGGTTGTCTCATATGAGCTCTATGACTTGGAAAGAGAAAGTGAAAGGGAACGAGCAACGAGGGCTGAACGAGGCATGCAGGAATTTGGTTCTGCTTTTAAAGGATCACTGTAACTTACACTTTGCTTAATAGGTCATCAAGTCCCAGAAAATAACATTTTCGAAAATCTTTTTATCATAACTCATACTGTTCACTGTTTGCCTTCACAATGTAGAATAAAAATGTCTCCTCCAGTTGAGTCCTTTATTGTTCATATGCAATTGTTTTTGTTGCAGAATTTCAAAAAATTCCTAGGTTGCTAAATTTTACGACCGATTCTCAAAATTGGCCACAAACTTGTGGAAGATTAAAGGGCCTGCTTCTCTCCCAAATTGGCGACTTTTTTGATAAAATTTCTTTTGACTCTGTGCAGATTCCATTGACATATCCAGTATCATCTAATCTTCGACTCATTAAGATAAGCAGCAAAATTCATAGTTGCCAATTTGATGATGACAAGACAGTTCTTCTGCAAATTTTCCCCAATATCACACAAGTTTCTTTTGCTTGTTTTGTTTCTCTGTCATTGAGCATGCGTACACCATGCTTCACACACACTCACTTGTCTTTGGCATGCTTGGTGGTCAGGTAGAAAGCTTTGATCTGACCTCTCGAGAAGCACTGATGACGACTTTGTGGTACCTGGTAGAAATTGTGGAGAGCAAGAAACAACCAATCAAGAAATAAAAATGGCAACGATTAATTCACGAAAGTGGTCAGGTCTATCACAGCGATGCTATGGCACAAACAGCACTGACAAAATTGAGAGAAGAATTGAGTCCAAATTGCAATGTAGTTCACGATTTGGTGTCACATTCAAAATTATACTTGTATATTCAGCACAAAAAAACAAACAAACCAAGAAGAATAACACGCAAAACCTACATGTTTCTTTTTTATTTGTGAACAAGCATGTAAAGCTTGAGTAGAGCTCTATATCTATAAAAGGAATGTGAAGTATCACATGTTCATACATTTCATGTTTAATGAAGACTTTATATCAGCAATACAATTTAATTGCTACCTCATGCAAATGACAGAATTTACTATCAATTAAGCACCAGGTTCTTCATTTCAATTGTTATGTCCCCCTCTCTTGCCATCTTTAGGCAAGGAACCCTTACAAGAAAGAGACTGCTGTTTATACAAACACCTGTCTACATGTACATCGAACACAATTAAAACATAAACTGGTGTTAGCTATTGATCTGTAACGTATGCAAACAGTAACCTGGCCAGAGTAAACATTTATTTTTCAGCTCGAGCAGATGGAACGGCAGGAGTTAATCTTTGGAGCACTTTCTCGTATTGGTGGTAAGATATGCAATCATATACCTCATATTGATGTAAGATATGCAATCATATATCTCGTATTGATGAAAGATATGCAATCATATATCGTATCTCAAACAGCACTTTCTAAAGGGGTCATTCCCGATTTGCTCATGGTCAACAGAGGCTGGAGAGTCCACACTCGAATGGAAAGCATGCTGGCCTCTAAAGCCAATTTCAACAATTTGATATTAGATGCTCACCGACTTGTACTTTATTGAGGTTCAGCAGTCATATGTATTCTACAAAATGTGACATCTTTTGCGAGGCAAACACAATATCATCTCTCAGTATTGAACACCTACTACTTCAAGGCCTATCATGTACACAAGATATACTGGTGTAAGGATATAATTTACGGCAGCAGGCTGGTGATAGTGCACACTAGCAAAGTGTAAAAGGCCAGCACCACCATGTGTCAGGGTCCCAACTGCCATCAAGTTCTGCTGCAGTTCAACGATAAGCTGTCTGATTCTTTTGTAAAGTGCACTTCTCTTTCTACCGGGGCTTTGATGACTAATGAACATATCAAATATTTTTCGCAACCAATGACAACTTTTCCTTATGTCTGCCTCAAAATCACGGTGTTCTGACCAAGTTCTTGAGGAAACTTCTTTTAATACTTACTATAACAATGGATTCTCAAACATGTTAACAGTATTTTAATAGGCATTGCTCCTAGGAATAAAACTAAATGACAGGCAGGGGAGAGTGTCTGTCCTATGATGCCATGACTTTCAGAACAAGTTGTTTCACCTGACACTGTTCATTCTTTCTCGTAGTGATGTACAAAAGATTGCTACCAAGTTTTCGCATACCAGCCTGATTTGAACAACTAACAAATGCAAATAATGCCTGGCTATATTATATGTTACTAAGTGTCATAATCTGTATCAAACTGCCTTCAAACAATCCTGCCTTGAAAGATTCATGTTTCTTTTGCTTGCATCATTTAACTTGCTTTTTTTCCCCCTTGCAAGCTTATAGCCTCATTCGACTGTTAGAGACATGTGAGAAAATTTTGTTTGCAATCATAAATTTGCTAAGATTTTGTTTCTGAATTAAATCTCTACTTAGAAAACAGTGTAGAGTTGCTTTCATTTCAAAAAGCTACACGTCATTCACACAAAAAATCTTTACAGCACAGAAAACTACCAAGTGTACAGACGATTGTCTATTTTTCAGTTTTTAAATTTCCCCCTTGTATACAGCATTTCATTGAAAGGCACTTGTACACTAATACAGTACACTGTATCCCATCCAAGGAACATATACACAAAAGAGTAAGCTCAAAAATACAGATTATTTGGATAATATTATATGTAATTATTTACATCAATGCTACGTAATTTGTCAATCATAAGCAATAAAAACAACTCGTAAGAATTTCATCAATTTGTATATAGGTGTTGTTTCTCTCAGGATTATTCACTCGTTTTTACTTTGTCCATTAAGAAGAAAAAATCACAGTAAAAACAAAACAAAAACAAAAATCTTTCCATTACTTGACGACGGAGTATGATAGGAAGTTTGATAAACAGTGAGAAAGAGAGAGATAGACAAATAGAAATAGAAAGAGAGATGGGGAAGGAGAAGAGATTGATAGATATGTATATATATATAGAAGAGATAGATAGGTAGAGAGAGAGAGAGAGAAGAGAAGAGGGAGAGAGGATAGATAGATAGATAGATAGATAGACAGATATATAGGTAGAGAGAGAAGAGAGGGGAGAGAAGAGAGATAGATAGAAAGAAAGATAGATAGATAGATAGATAGATAGATAGGTACAGAGAGAGAGAGAGAGAGAGAGAAGAGATATAGATAGACAGACAGAAAGAGAAGATATAAATAGGTAGATAGAAAGAGAGAGAGAAGAGAGAGAGAGAAGTCTTGTTACTTACATAGGAAGTTCTGAGCACTCTCCTTTCTCCAGTATTTGTCTCCTCCTGCAGGGCGCAGGTGATGAAAAAAAAGGGAAAGTGATTTGGATATCATTAGCAACCCTGTGCACATATGATGACAAGAACCACTACAGAATCAGAAGCAGTCTACTGGAGTCTCATGCAAATGCAAAGAATTTGTAGAAAGGATGAACACTCTTTTCACAATCCCTCATAATGAGCGTTGATATTACCAGTATGTACATATCTCAGCAAGAAGTCATCTCTAGTAACAATCTAACCAGTCAAGAGTTCTGAACACAATTTAAAGGCATTATTTAATATTTGCAGATGAACAAACACCCAGCTTGAGTGCTTCAAAATAGTTCTAAAATGTAAGTTACAGATAGAGATGACCAATGTAAAAATGTTAATCAGTATAATCAATGTTAATGCATTGATAAATATACCAAAAATGTGAACAATAGTTATAATCAAATTGTTCCTAGAATTAAATGTCTACAGCTATGGTTTACTGAGAAAAATAGTGATATCTCGCTATGTTTTAGGCTTTACAGCCAAATTTTTATATGGTAGGATGTTTTGTGATACAAATAACCTACACATACACATCAAATGTGATTACTCAAACACTTTTTTAAATCACTGCTTCCCAAAGATAAACAGTACCTTTAAAGTATTGTCAACACACTGTTTATAAGCCAAAAGGACACAGGATAAGTATCGTTTGTTTTACGATAATCCAACAAAGTCTAATCTTTAGTCAGTTGATACGGGAAGACTAATTTTGACCTAGAACATTCTGCAGAGTCACTCTTACAGAGATGTTTATGGGTGTACAGCAGTAGCATATCAGCAAGACTTTCCAAATACAAATGCATTTCACATGCAGCTTAACTTCAGTTTACACTCCTGGCTTAAAAGCAGCGGGGAATGACCAAATGCTTTGTTGTATTATCCATTAAACTTTTTGGGATACTAAAGGCCAACTACTTGTTGGAATGAAATTTCAGGATAAATCCCTCGTGGCTAAATTATCTTCTTTCTTTCTCTTTCCTCTTTGAGAAAAAATGGCAAGAGTTACAAATGGGAAAGGTTTTAAGTTGCTGAATAGACTGTGCTCCTGTCATGGCTTATTGAGACAGGTTGAGACCCTGTCCCTTGTACTACTAGTAGCAGCATTGCATAGTGCCTTGATTGCAGTGCAGTGTGAACAACAGCCAAATGAATATGATCTTCAATCACAACATTCACTAAACATATACCACAACCAGACCATAGCTTGACTTTGGCATGACCTCAATCACATTTCAGGGATACGCTTTGGCTATGATGTTGGCGACAAGCTCACAGATTTCTAACATCTTTTCCTCGTGCACATCATCATGCAAAAAGCCTCAAAATCTGAAGCAGAATTCAAATCCCACTCACACGTGAATGTGAATGAAACGGATAGTCCTCCCTACTCCACTATTACATCAGCACCAGGGCAGCGTAGCAGTAACCTTAACCCGTTGAGGATGGACTGATTTTACTATAACACGCATTTCCCATAGACACGTGCCCAAGTATTCTCGGGACTCGTCTTCAACAGGTTAAAACATCCCAAAGTCATCATCCTCTTCCACCCCTCGTCCTCCCCCCCCCCCCCCCCAAAAGACACTTCTCAATGATGCCGGGGGAGTGCTAGACATAATCCCCTCCCCACCCTTCACCCCCAAAAGAGACCCCTCAATGATGCCGGGAGGGAGTGCTAGGCATCACCTACCACAAGGAAGTCGATCCAGTATCTGGTGTCCTTGAAGAGCTGGTTCTTGGTGTGGTAGATGGGGGTACAGCAGGGGTCCAGGGGTAAGAGCATGGGCAGGGCCCGCAGCTTGAGTACCTCCAGCACCTGTACCTCATCCTCCCAGTTGTCCCCGTATTCCGTCTTCAGTCCGAGCTTGACCAGTTGCCTGCAGGTTGGGGGTGGAATGCACAAAAAAATCAAAACATCAAATGATTTGCATGGTGATGGAGTAATATGACATTCCCATACTTTTAATTTTTCTATACACTTGCATATTAGCAAGCAAAGGTTCCTGCTTTCATACAAGTACATTGATATATATAATTATATTACTGACATACTGCATTTATCTGAAAAAAAAACCTACAAGGAAATCTTGGGAATGCTGCATTTATAAATCACAAAAACACTTGAAAAGAATTCTAGGGGGTATGATAATTTTCAACATGTCTAACAATAGTGTAACATTTGTGGAAATCATTAGCACTGTGTCTCCCCCTTTTTCAAAAAAAAAAAAGAAATTATGTAATGTCTGATAACTTGTTGATCTTTGCAAGAAGTGCATTTCAGAAAACATACTGGCATTGTTTGAATGACTTTATATCATCTTCAGCTCTTTCTATACAACCAAAAAACACAAAATTTGTTGTTTCATAGTAATTAGAATATTTGAGAAATCTACAAAACTATGAAAAAATGCAAATTTTGGTAAACAGAGGAGAAAATGTAAGCTTCACCCATATCAAAGATCCTTTTCACTTCACTGTAAAAAGAAAACATGACGATTAAACTGGCAATTTACTTTTGCAACCGTAAATTCTGCTGGTTAGTTTTGTGCTTTACTAATTAAAATTATACTTAGATCCTTTTCTGCATTTAAGCAGCCTCTTATAAGATAGTCATCTGGTAGATGCAAGTATATTCTGCAACAGGGGAACCCCAGTAAAACTAACATGGATACAAAACTAACATGGATACAAGATTTCACTGGTACACGAGGATTTTACTGGTTAATGCTGTCATTATTTTCTTCATTCACTTTGTCCATTCTAACGAGAGAATTGTCACCATCTCAAGTATCTGCTTGTGACGAGGTTTGTCTACATAGCTTTTTGCAGAAATTCCACTCCGATAGATATTCACAGAAAGTTGACGACAAGCAGTGTGTCGTCGAAAGAATGTCACAAAAATGCAACTTGCGAATTGGAATATTCGCCTTTACAGACGCTGTTGGGTTGCCCTTGGATCAACCTCATTCTCAGTTTTAAAGCAAGAATTTGCAATCCTGATGCTCTCTAGCTTATTTTTTGCATTCCTGATGCTCTCCAGCTTTTAAAAGCTGCAGTCGTTTGCAGATTTCATCCTTACAAGCTTTGAAAAGGATCACCGTACTGGAATTTTTGTCCGTTCTCTACATGCATAATGTCGATGATAGGAACTCCACGTGCGTCATAAATAACATGTCTAGACAATCTTCCAGTTAACACGGCATCAATCCACAAAATGCCATGATGGCTCTATGCTCTCTCTTTCTCTCAGGGATTTTATTCTCCATGTTTCACAAGATGTTCCACTTCTGGGATTTGAGCCTCATAGCAGGGGAAGTTTCACATGGTGTAATGTCTTATGAATATGAGTACTATGTTCAAGGAGTGTGTGGGGGGGGGGGAGATGGGGCAGCCCCGCCTTTTGTGCTCAACCAAACAGAGAACTTTTACTCCCCTTAATGTGTAACTTTGAAAACTTTCAGTAAAAAGTTCCATGGAATGGAAGTATTAGAAGACTATGGGTTGTTTTCAATTACAATGTGAACAGTGTATAGAAAACAACATCAAAAATGTTTACACCCTTCCATCAATGCTACTGCAAATTCATAGTCAAAGCAAAGTAAAGCGAGGGAAACTTAAATTCCATTTCCACTGGTCTAATAATTCTTGAATGAATAAGAGAATGCACCAGAATAAAAATGGTTTGCATATCCACAGCACAAAATTGGTGTTATCTCACTGGGGACGACCTGATTTTGCTATAACATGCATAACCAATAGACACCTACCCAGGTACAATGCACGCTGATACTAGTCTTCAACAGGTTAATAATTGATAAATACACTCCCTCTGATCGTGTGAAATGGTGCTCCTACCATCATACCCTTTAGCGTGGTCAGGTCAGTAGTGTTGTATGGTAAATATCTCTTCACCATGAAAGAAAGAACTAACTAACTAACTGACTGACTAACTAACTGACTAACTAACTAACTAACCAACTAACTGACTGACTAACTGACTAACTAACCGACAACTACACTGTAACTAACTAACTACATTATAACAAACTGACTAACTAATTAACTAACTACATTATAACTAACTGACTGACTAAACTAATTAACTAATTAATTAAATAAATAAACAAATAAAACAAGAGATTGACAGGATACTCTTGCTTGGGAGCTCTTCTTTCATGCTGGCACTTAGAGGATAGAGATGATATACCTTATAAGTCCTCAACAATCTCTTAGGGAGTGCAATGGCTTTTTGTTGTTGTTGTTGTTGTTGTATTCTTTCAACAGGAGGTTCTGGTTTCCCTCTGGGCAAAGCAGCCATATTTCCATAATTTCTTTACACCTGAAGACAGTTGACTGATGCCTTAGTTTCACATTTTTCATTTCTTTCAGTTTGAATTCTATTTTACAGAATCACAAATGGGTGGTCTTCTCTAACTGTGCTGCTATTATCTCCAGAAGTCCACCAAAGAGCTTTGGTATTCCCTCAACTTCTCCAACATGAACATTTGTGGACATGAACTTTTGAAAAGGCACTATTATGATATTAACTTCCATTGTTTCTTATACCAGAAGACAAACCATTCTCTTTGTTTTATAGTCTAACATGTCTAAAGGGTCAAATATCTTGAAAGACCTTTGCTATCCAATGTTCTGTTAAAACATTATAAACTCACAGGGTCCATTTGTAGGTTATGCGTCACATAAAATCTCAAGATTTGGAAGTAATCATAATTTGGAAGCAACCTTTACACATAACAGTGTACAAATGACAATGTATTTCGTGGAAAAAAACACCCTTGTCTTCAGAAGTTATCCCCCCTCCCCCCCCAAAAAAAAGAAAGGAAAAAAGAAAAAAAGAAAATTATACAAAATTGCAAGATGACTTCATGACCCCACTCAAAAAGACGAAAGGAAAAAGACTGAAACTCTCATCTAATCTTATCCAACTAACAGCTCTGAAAATCTCAGAAAAGCCATCAAAAGCTAAGTTGCCCAATGAGAGAGTGGAGCAATACTTTCGTTTGTAGAGAGATATTTTGTACCAAACAGAATCACAGGAAACATTGCTCTGCCCATTATGGCAACTGCATGTGGGTACCACTACTGCTTTCATGTGGCGGCTAATATTACTGAAATGTTCAACCAAATGCATAATAGATGATGTGCATTCAACACTGCAGTTCTGAAGTGTGTCAGAAAAGGAGGAAGCAGAAAAGATGAGTGAATCACCTTAAACTGGGTGATTTTGGTAATCAGTGGCAACAAACTGCATTGCTGCTTGGTGTAAACATAATGATGTACAGATTTCAATTTCATCAACCCTTCTAACGCCCTCTATAGGCAAGTCCAGGACAGTTGAATGTAAACCACATGCCTCGCACTGATTGAAACTGACACTAATTTAAACACAAACATCAAATGGGCAAACTAATAAAATTCAAAGACAGTAATTTTCCTGACTCCATATTTTTCCTCCTGCCATTAACCTGTTATTTGTCCAGGCACTAAGTGAACTTTCTAAGCATTTTCATCAGCAATCAGTAATCTAGCCAACCTTGACCTAATTGTAAAGTTAGCAAGCCCACTCAGGTGCAGAGATGTGCCTTAATCTAACAGGAAGGCCATGGTGACACAATAGGGATTAGAGGGATTATGTAATCTCTATTCATTGACAACTGGTCTCCAGACATCCGTGCCAAATGGTGAAGAAGGCATTCCAGTGTGTGTGCCAGTTGACGAACAAATCAGTGTAGATTAATGATAATCTGTGTGGAATATTTGGCTAATGGGAAATTTGCACCACCATATACAACTGTAACTGTTAACTATGCCAGATGCTTTGCAGTTCACTTGAAACTTAACACCTGCAAACTTTGAAAGTTTTGGAAATTTGAATTCGTTCAAGTGAAAATTGACACTGACTTACACTATTACTGCTCTGTGGCAGTGCACTCTTGTTTTTATGAAACATTTTTCATTTCAGTTTGAAAGAGGAATTAACCCCATTATGAATTGAGTGAATGCTGACCATCAGTAACATCCACCACTAAAGTTTGAGGAAAATTAGAAAATATGTTGAAAAGTTATTAATTCTTAAAATCTTGGTGAAATCTACACCCATCATCACAGGTTGAGAAGAAGAACACAATTTGTGATGTCATAGCAGGACAATGATAAAAAAAGGACACATAGAGAACTGAACATATTTTTATTTATCCATCACAATGACAGAGCATGATTGCTCCTTTAGAAGGCTTGGTGACTGATATCATTCTATAATAGCATATGTCAAGAGCAAGTTGAAGGAATGTGTACTTTTCATACAAACTGAAATTTTGTATGATGATAAAATTGAGAGGTGGGGGGAATTGCAGTTAGATCCTTACCTGAGCATCTCCTCAGTGATGTAGTTCTTCTTGAGGAAGTCGTAGTACTGACCCGAGGCCTGGTTGAGAGCAAAGAGTCGCACCGGGTTCTCCGGGTTGCTGTCAAACTTGCGGGCAAAGAAGAGCTGGTTGGCGATGTTGGCTATCACCTCCGTGTCCTTGGGCTCGAAGATGCCGGGTCCCTGGAGGGAGGGGGGGAAACAATCAATACTGCTATGAGCGCTTGGAAATCATGTGATGAGTTTTTGCCAACCATGTTAACACTGGTCCTGTGCATCGCGGGGACAGCCACCAGAGATCTCATCTGTTTTACGACTAACCGTCCACACTGCTATCTCGAGTGTCCCCGAGATAGCGGCGGGGACAATCGGGGCTTGAGGCGAGCCCTGCCACTAAAAAACCAGACTGTGCGCATGCGCACATTTGATGAATACAGCTGGGCACTCTCAATTATGGCCCAAAGTCACTCTCCCCTCCAAATTTTCGCAGGGACTGGGGCACAAGTCCAAGAGAGCATCCACACTGTGGCTTGGGAGGGAACAGTCCTGCAGCATGGGACTTTCCCATGATGCGGAGACTAATGTGAACATGGGGAATGTCACACAGCCATTTTCTTTTCTGTCAGGAACACTTTCCTCCTATTATTTCTTCATACAGCATCATACTTTCCTTGATGAAGTACATCATCTTGTAATAGGAGCTGGCTCAAAGGACCACACAGATGATGTGGGGATCTACATTGTATTCAGAAGTCAAATAAAGCAAGCATGGAGCTAAACTTGGACCATCCAAGTGGTGTGGCCAGGCGGTGATTTACCAGTGGATACACCCCTGGAGAAATTTGACTACCTTAAAGGGAAGATAAACCCCAAGAACAATGTGGATTGAGTGAAAGCAGCAACATTAGTAGAACACATCAGTGAAAGTTTGAAGAAAATCGGACAATCGATGCAAAAGTTATGATTTTTTAAAGTTTTGGTATTGGAACCGCTGGATGAGGAGGCTACTAGAGGTTATGACGTATGAGTGGACTACAATATCAAGAAAATATAAAGAAAATACTACAAAAATCCATTTTTCATGAAAATTACAAATTCCATCAACTTGATATTGACATATGTTAAGGGTAGCAATTATTCCCCCTGCTTTCTGAAAGCGGTTGGTCCTCTGCTCTTTCATAATTCTAGAAAAGTGAATTTTTGTTGAATATCCTTTATATTTTCTTTGTATTGTTGTCCACTCATACGTCATATCCTCTAGTAGTCTCCTCATCCAGCGGTTCCAACACCAAAACTTTAAAAATTCATAACTTTTGCATCGATTGTCCGATTTTTCTCAAACTTTCACTGATGTGTTCTACTAATGTTGCTGCTTTCACTCAACCCACATTGCTCTTTGGGTTTACCTTCCCTTTAACCTCAAGCTCCCCGCTATGTATGTGAATACATTACAGTCACTACTTCAACATGTTACCACACTCTACACCTCATCAGGCTGGATGTCTCTGAGTGCAATGCCATAATTTGAACAAAAAAAATATATATATTTGGAACCATCATCCACATGTTTTGTTGTCAAAACAAATCTTTCTTCTCATATCATATTCGTAAATGATCATTTCTCTCTCACTCTTTCTCATTATCTACTCATCTATCTATCTATCTATCTATCTATCTGTCTATCTATCTATCTATCCATCTATCTATCTATTTATCTATCTATCTGTCTATCTATCTATCTATCTACCTGTCCATCTATCTATCTATCTATCTATCTGTCTGTCTATCTATCTATCTATCTATTTATCTGTCTGTCTGTCTGTCTATCTATCTATCTATTTATCTATCTATCTGTCTATCTATCTACCTTATCTATCTATCTATCTATCTATCTATCTATCTATCTATCTATCTATCTGTACAGTGTATGTATGCATAAAACAACATATATGTGTATGTGTTCAAATGGTTGAGAGTTATCCTTCAGAGTATTTACTGATTTACAGGCACAGAGTGTAATCCTACTTACAACACTCTCTAGACAAAATTGACTTTTCTGTGTAAATAGTCTGATAATTCAAGCTTTCAGGGATCTCCCTAGATTCAGCTCGATTTTATGAAGAGCAACAAAGTGTGTGAGTGTGTGTGCACAGCTTCAGAGTACATAGATAATTCCACAGATACTGGAAAAATGCAGAAGATTTATTCCTTCTGCACCTGAGGTGTGTGTGCAGGACTATATGGCAAACGAAACTGGAGATGTGGAAATGAGATGCAGAGGCCGCTGATGAGGGAAGACATGAAAACTTTGAAGAAGAATGAGGCTGAGACTCACCCGAGCCAGCTTACATGATATGAGTGGTGAATAATGAGGAAATATGGGAGAAAGTGTGCCCCAATGCACAAAAACAAACACACAAACACACATACATACACACACACACACACACACACACACACACACACACACACTTGAGCAAGATGAAGATAAAAAATAAAAGTGTGCATACTCCCATCAGATAGCAAATGACTCAGAGCCTTAAAAAACAACATACAAAACAACAGAGAAAAATTGACAGCATCAGATATTGTTCACTCTATTGTCTATGCACAGGGACACATCATATGCCCAACTCTTCAACTTATAAAGCTATTAATGCTTCAAAGGCAAAGACAGGTATTACAATAAGGGAGAAATGATCTCAGGGCAAAAGTTGTTTGAGTTAAATTGGGGAACTAAAAGTGCCAAATCTTCCTACATCCCGATAGAATCAGAATCAAAAGACGACAAAATATGGTTGCCAACATTACCTTACATTATCTTTGTGATAACACAGAGCAATCTTTTTCTGTCTTGCTGTACATAGGTCCATGTCATCAATAAGTTTTGAGCAAAGTCAAGTAAGATTCTATTTTTCTCCCCATTCAAATTTGAATTTGTTTGATTTGGAAAGAAAAACGCACAATTAATGATATCACATGTGCAAACTGAGCACAACGCCAGCAACATGACGGTAAGGGGGGGGGGGGGGGGGTGGTTTTGTGGAGATGCTGATTAGACAACTAAGAAAACCAGCTAATTAGCATTAAACTGGTCAGAACCATCTTACATGAATGCACTGTTTTTTCAATGGTCTGTTTTGCAATTTCACTGCTATCATTCATAATTACCTTTCACTTTTGCTGCAATTCTTCTTTATGAAAGTCATTTGAGGGTTAATAAGCAATTCCAATCTGGAATAAATTGCAAACGCAACAAGGATCACTTTCATTATAAATGATAACATTTCTCAGACTGCGTTAGAGTACAGGTAGAACAAAAATTATGACTTCCCTGTTACTGCGACTCTTCATTTTGCCATGATATGTCTGTAACCAAGCGCTGACAAATATTTGTTTCTAATCTGAGAAATAAGTGGCAATTATCTTAATAGACCAAGGTTTATTGAATTAATGTCTTGTCTGTATCCTAAGCACAGAAAAAAAAAAACTTGCAAGGAATGTTGGCAACTGCAGCAGAGCATGCCTTCAGAATTTTACAGAAATGTTACCGATGTTATTCCTCGTGCTTGTGGTGTTAAAATGCATCGGAGAGAAAAGGTAATACATTCATTTTGTTCTCTACTGAGACAGCATTTAAAGTGAGTTGTGAGAAACATACACTGATGTGATTAATGTTCAGTGGAAAGTGCTGTCTAGTCTCGTGTGAATTTCACACTTCGTACGGGAATGAGCCCTCCTTACTTTGAATGCCTATTCCATAGTCAATCATGTATTTGCACATTGGGAGATATTTTACAGTTCTCCTGTATATTTAATAAGATTACAGTCAAAGAATTTGATTACCACAATCAAAAACAAAGACAACAACCAAACAACAACAATGTCTGATTCCACATCAACAGTTGCATGGATGAAAACACTTCTTGCCATGTACCAATGTGTCAAACTTGTTTAAAATGAAGTTTCTCTTGGGAAATAAAGATAGTACGAAATTGAGGGTAAATTCAATTTGAAAAATCTCATTTATGTGAAGGCACTGAATATCCGGAGAACTCCCACTATGTAATATAAAGTGTGGGCATGAAAACTGTTCACATCTAGATGCAAACCAGTCTTGCGTCTCCTTTATCCTTCAGAAGAGGTTGTCTTAATACGCACAATACATCAAGCCAAAGCTGCAACCTTTTTTGGTTGGAAGACAGCCAAAGACTGTCCTTTATGCCTTCATCCCAAGTTCCCTCAGTTGCAGAAATTTAAGTAGAGTGGGTGGCTGACTTTTACTGACATGCTTTCAAAATGCAGAGGACAATCTGAATTCCATGCAAAACAGGATTGAATTGTATGCCACTGTGGGCTTTCCTCAGATCTCTTACGAGTTAGCCTCCCACCTTTTTGTCTCGAGATGATACTTGGTATTGTCATCATCTCCGTTACAGACACCAAATCTTGGTACTTGTATCATCTTCTGGGTATCGCAAATTACGTCAAGTCCGAATCCAGACTCATTAGCTTGTGGGTCATGACAATGAGGAGTGAAGAACCTTCTAGAATTTCATTTCTTCATCTTGGTTTTTTTCTGAAAGCTTGTGCAGCTCATGAATCGTGCTTCGGCGCTTGGGGTCCATTAACCTATCCTGTTTTATTCTGATTTGTACTTTACTTTGGCCAGAAACTTTTTTGTGCTTGCAATGATCCTGTCTGCATTATATGATCATACATCAGTCTGTGGGTTCATGCTGAATATTGCAATACAAACGTGGGATGAAAATGAAGTGAATGTGTAGCTACTCATGTCAAAATATGTGTCATCAGCCTCACATTGTACTTCTTGAAACATCCATTATTAACCAAGTCTCAAGGAAATGTTTGAAAAGTTTCTTCAGTGCTGCAAGATGAAAACCATACTCTCCTAACTTATAAAGTTTGAGATTTTCAAAGGACAACATTTACTTCTTCACCCATACTGTCCCCTAGTCCATCCCTACCCCTCTCCTCCTCCCCCCCCCCCCCCTTCTCTTGTTTGCCCATCTGTTGATCTCTCTTTTCTGCTTCCCTGTGCATGTCTCTCCTGGTATGTCATGCTCGGGTGAAGACCACGGACGGACAGGAAGCCCGAGGGTGGGGTGAGTCATGCCATGGAGTCCCCCAGAGGGAAACTAGGTTCCCTCAAACCACTTCAACAGCTCCTTCCGGAGGGAAAGAGCGTTCCACTCTCAGGATAGAAGATAAATATAAGGACTGCAGTTTACCTACAAAACATAAGTGCCTATATAATCATGGGTGACATTTGATAATTTGCACAAAACTTTGGAGGTTTGCTGAGTGGAGAAGGGGGGGGGGGGGAGGGGGGAGAGGGAGAATACAAATAGAGCGAATAAGAGAGAGGGAGAATTCATAGTTATTAAAGGGTGACTATTCTGTCAACATTTGTATATTTGTGAGAGTGTTACTTTCTGCATTATTTTCCAGACATGCCTCCAAATTTAAGCTATTTGTGGAGTACAAACCAGTCCAATGTGCACATATTTACCACCGAAGTCTATAGTTGCCAATTGTGTACATGGAGCCCTGAATCGGGCAAAAAGTAATTTGACACAGGTCCCTGGCAATACACAGTGAGGCACATTCGCAATCTGTGATGTGAATGCACCAGCTATAAATGAAATGATAAATTATAAATTGATCAATTTGTGCGTTCTGCGATAATTGGCGGCATAGACATCTTCACAGCGGGCAGGCAGACAAAGTGCTCTGTCGTGATGAATGATATGTTGAATCACTAACACGCGACTCTTTGTAAGCGTCAATCTGGCTTTAAGTGAAAACATTCACCTGGCTCTGACGCATGTGAAAGCATCTTTAAAACACACCCCAATGAGATTATGACACCCCAACGTAGCTCTTTGAACAGGACTCATATCAATTTCAGAGGCAAAGAGTCAACAAAATACCTTGTAGGGCCTATAAAACTAAAGTAGGATATATCAAAATATGAAAATAGGGTATGTTGCCTCTGTCATCGGTCAAGCAGAGTGTACACATGCTCCGTGTGCACTTGATGGTATGACTTGAATATTCATTCACACAGGTTTTGATTTGATTTGATTTGATTTATTCATTCTCCGTATGGCAACATTTACAATTTTTTCAACATAATCAAACATAATGATATACAAATATGAAACTCATTATAGCTAGTTTCAACAATTTCAACAATTTTGATTACAAAATTTTATACATTTAAAGTATGGTGGAGAAACTTACTGATTCACTGTTGGTCTGTGCAGAGTACCACAGTGCAATGGTTTTGAATTCTACAAGCAGCCAGGGAATAAGTAGAATTTGTAGCGTGTGAACACACATCACCAGCATTTGTTAGAGCTAATCCTTCTGTTCACCTTGATAAATCTTTCAATCAATTCATTGTTTGATCTCTCTGGGTAGACCTCCAGCATACATCAACCTCATGATTCTAAAATAAAGCACTTTAAGCGTTCGTCATGAGCTATACAGACGATCATTTATCTACATGTTGTGGTGTAATGATTTCTAGGAAACAAATATAGCATCATAATAGCACACGAGTGGGCCATGTTCTTATTGCATTCTTCTCATTTTTGTCTTCTCAGAAAGGAAAGGGAGAGGGGAGTGGCGGCTGCACATACAATTTTGAAGAATGCTGCATCTAAATATATTCCCTGAATCAAACATGAGCTATTTCCTCAGTGGGCCTTTCTTCTTTATTTTCATTGATTCTATTCCCGGTTAGCACGATGGGGATAGTATGCCCTCCTCCGCTACCACTACAAACCGACCTTGTGACCCTTCAATAGTTCCCAAAGGCTCTTTCTCGCTGGAGAAACTCCATGACATTAAAATATTGTGATGTTCACCCTTCCCATTCGCCCTGCAATGAAAAATCACGCTGTATGGCACAAGATTTTTTTTTTTTTTTTTTAAAGATGATTTTTGCAACCATACTGTGCACGTGTGATTGGGTCTGCAGTCTGCTGAAATTCATCCACAGCTTGCCCAGCTAAATGCACATTTCACACGAGGCCACTGAGAGTGATAGAGAAAGCAAAACAATGTGTGGAAGTCATCTTCAAAAGTTTTTCTCGGCTGAGGGATCACTGCAAGTACAGAGTAAAAATGAAATAAAGTCAGAGTCAAAGTCAGGATCAAAGTTCACAAAGCACACATTATAGGCCTACAATGTTAGTCATGCAAGTTTATTTTTCCCCCTCCTTCTCTCTATAGCGGTGTTTTGGGTGACTTTTGGCACAGTTGCCTAGCAACCTTTACTGTCATGTCGTAATTTTTCCCCGGATGTTGCGATTTTTCACTCTCGGTGTGAATGATCCCTTAACAAAGGAATTTACAGTGTGAATGACCCCAATAATGTAATTTACGGGCCTTACAATGTTCTAGTCTATCGCACAATGCACATCACTACCTGTTAAAGATTACAGTGGTCTAAATAGTCAGCGTCCCTTTTATGCAAGTAGGGAACTATGTCATGTGAGAAATTATCTAAAACTGCAAAGCCTTCCCTCTTCTTTGAGACATACAAAGCTCTAACTTCGTGTGATGCAGTAATTGACCGCCTATGGCGGCATTCTTGTTGAACCCCAAGGTAACTGTAATTTGGGTTTATTGTATCAAATGAATGGTTGTAAACACTGGGGGGGGGGGGGTTCATATTACTGTCTGGTACACGACAGCTTTCCAGGAATTGTTGTGTGCATTCACACAGAACAGCATGAACCCACGTTGTTTAAACAGCAATGCATTTTCACGTACTGGAGTCACGCTGCAGGGAAGTCTAGCCGGAAAACTTGTTCATTTCCTATGCTGAAAGGGGATATCAGCTTGCAGATCATCCTGAAATGGAGCGGAGTGGGGGTTTTCCTAAACTTTGCCTTGGGTTTTATTAGTACATTGAACAGAAACTACTTCCTGAGAGTGTGGTTTGTAACCCTTCTATGTGCATCCATGTTGTATCTTACCACTTTCACTTGTACCCTAGCAAATCACATGGAATTTTGAACATAGGGCCTATACTGTATATTGGTCTGAATGATGTGAGCTTCAAATATCAAATTTGAACATAAAAGAGGTCATATAGATTACTCATTCAAAATATTTCTTACAGAATTATGGAAAATTAGAGGAACTGATAATCACTCGGCCATGAAATCTGAAAGAAATTTGACAAAAATTAGCTTGTTTTTTGATGTCAATAGGGCTGTGTGCTGATCTTCAACTATAAAGGATGCACTTCTACAGAAGAAGAAGAAGAAAGAAAGAAGTTTGGTTCTCTTTTTTTAAAAATACATAAACCAAAGTTCTTTTTGAATAGGGAAGCATGGTCTAAAATCAAATGGGGCATTAATTTCAATTTCATATGGGGTGAAATTCATCAGTAATACCTGAGATGTCTTAAAAATTTAGAAAATGTCTTCTGTGACTCATACAGGAGCAAAGTGGAGCCTGCTGGGTGCATAAGCTCACTACATCGTACCACAACATGAATTGCACTAAAGCTGTCACATGATTTAAATCAAAACCAAACCTGCCATATGACTACAAATATTGGAAGTATATGTATACTTGTCTTTCCATTCCCTCCACTTTAAACTTAAATGAAATATTACAAAATAATTTTCTTATAAAACCACTTATTTGGGAAGATACTCTCAAACTGTTTGAAATGAATGAAAATGGCTTAAGAGAAGCTACTCTCCAAGGTAGGATCCTCGTATTGTTCAATGAATCGTTATTCCTAAAAATTCACAAGTTTGTAGCTATGCCCGATGCGTTGCATTAGAAATGGACAACTTTACACATATATCTTGTTGAGAATACCAATTACAGAAGAGAAAATGCATTCCCAGTCACCCACACAAGCATTATATCTCTGCCTTCATAGGAATATCATGTTTTCCATCAACTGTTTGCTGTAACCAAATAGTCCTTAATACACTCCACTACCATTAGACTATAATATCATTTCCACAGACCACAGAAATCCAATCCAGATAATGATAGCCTCTTCCATGATAATAGCCCTGCTGCTACCACAAGCTTTTTTGTAAAGGCAATGACAAAGCTGCTCATTGCAGACTGAGAGAACATTTGGCTTAAAAAAAAACAAACAACAACCAAAAAACCAACCTGTGAAACTCTTCCACAGGTCTGCTGATATTGAACTGAACCTGCAATTGCAAAATATTCTGTAATCCTCTCGTTGGAATCATAGTAGGATCTGTATACCCCTGCCATTAGATTTGTTGTTAGCATGTGACACAGAAAAAGAAAAAGCAAGACTTTGATATCTTGTTTAAATGCTGCAGAATGGTCATCTGGAATGAAGCCCCCCTATACTAAACTCTAACCATCATGTCTTGAGGACTGGTCGACAGATGTTGCAATGACTGGGATGGAGACATTTTACTGGAAATGCCCACTCCCAGATGTCTTCTTTCATTACCTGTGTCCAAAGTCTCGGGCTATACTCCGCTCATAAACTATGACAGATTTTCTCATCTTGCACCATCTTAATTTTGCCGATGGGACAGGCTTGTATCTCACATCAGATCCCAAATAAAAACTGTGGTACAGGATACAGTGCTGAGAATGTGTTGTGACTATCAAATGTATAGAGAATATGTCTACCATCATATATTTACTGTATGTCACTAATATTTTTCTAAGTGGTCTCATACTCAAGTTTCAGGCTACGATACTCTACTCCGCTTTAATCCTCCATCAGACAGGTAGGAGAGTATCTTCCTTCAGCTTTCATGGCACACTTTAAAGGACAGGTTAACATTAATATATATAAGGACTGAGAGAATGCAGCAATATTAGCAGAACACATCAGTGAAAGTTTGAGGAAAATCAGATGATCCATTCAAAAGTTGTGAATTTTTGTAGTTTTGATGCCGCCATCGCTGGATGAGAAGACTACTACAGCTTGTGAGGTCACATGCATAAAACATTATAAAGAAAATATATAAAATAAACCAACAACATATTTTCACTTTTACTTGCATAATATAAGAGCACCTGGCTTGTCTCTTTCAGAAGGCGGGAAAGTAATATTACCCTTTTTTAACAGACGTCGGTAATGAGACGAGGGAATGTCAACTTTTTCCGAAAAATGAAATTTTGTGGCTTTCTCTTTATCCCTATTCATTCTACGCATGTGACATCATACACTGGAGTAGTCTTCTCATCCAGTAGTGACTGCACTGATACTTTAAAACATTCAGAACTTTTGAACGGATTGTCAGATTTTCCCCACACTTTCAGCAATGTGCTTTACTAATATTGCTGCATTCACTCAATCTACACATACACTGTACATGAAGGTGGATTTGTCCTTTCAACTTTCCTGACACACTTTAAAGAACTTTTTAGTTGGTACGTATAACCCCAATACAGGATAACTTCAAGCATATGCCTTCCATTGCTTGTATATCAATTTCAAATGTTAAATACAAAGATGCCTGAATGTCATGTTTAACCAGAAACCCTCCTTCCTTCCTGGGAAACCCGAATACTAGTGAATTCCACCCCTCCCTCATCCTCAGTCACTGACCCGATCATGAGAAGGATGTACTGTATTGATTTCCTCCTTATAGCAGCTGACATCCTGGTCGAGAACATCTTAAAGGTCACACACACACACACACACACACACACACACACACACACACCGTGTCTACACAATGTGCCACTGAGCTCTCACACACAAACCCTGCAACTCAGAGAAATGTTGAGCATTGCAAGAATTACACCATAAATTCCGAAAGCCTCACAATGTTGGCATCCCCCTTGGGCGGGGCAATTGCCTCAAGTTCTTGCCAGATAATGGCAGAGTCATTTCACAGGCTAGGACTGTGGGATACCTTCCAGATGCAACCAAACAAATCAGAATAAAGAACAGTCACAAATTGGCCTAATCTGATATGATACAAAAGAAAAAGACAACAACAACAAATGTGTAGTAAATATTCATTTGTCTACCCCATACATATTGGGGGCAGAAATTAGAGGATACTCTCCCATCAACAATACCTCACAGAAAATCTGAAAGAGACCTATCATACTGAGCTCAAATCTTTTCTGAACCAATGCCTGTTTTGCATGATTATGATTATGATTATGATTATGATTTATGACTTCAATTAGACTTGTTGTTCCTGTCTGATTACCCCAGGTCAGCCTCTTTGACCTTAGCACATCTCTTCCTGTGTGCCTTGCCATTACTATCACCCAAGGACTACCAGCTACAGGGGCTGCCAGACAGTCACCCATCAAATTCACAGAAATTCCAACAAGCCCATAAGGAAGACACTTGTGTGGAAACATTGCAGCTCAACAGGCCAAAATAACACCCACCTATATGGGATACTGTTGTATTCTATTGCCAGGACATTTAAGAGATATTTCAGTTCTTTTCAAGGAGTCTCCTGCAGATTCAGGGAGAGTTAGCAGCTCTACAGATACTCGCATCCACACCAGACTCTGTAGAGGATTATCACGGGCAGGGCTCAGTACTAACTTTTTTTTTCTCCAGTGACCCATTTGTGCCACTAAAATCTTTGAATTTGAAATTTTGGCAGCCCGAAAAAGAAATCCCGTGGACAGAAATAATAGGAAATACAATAATTCATTTTGCATTTTAGCTGCCAGATCTAGGGGGGGGGGGGGGGGGGGGACAAAACTGGTGGCCAATATGAATTTTTAGTGGGCCCTGGGCCACTGCTAATGTCCATCCCTGTCATTGGTGATATACATGTATCTTGTCAAAAGACGAAAGCATGTCGTTGGGGTGACAAGACCTTGCATGTTAACTGTTGGCGAAAATGACTTTTTTGGAGTAATGGTCAGATAATCAGTTAAGTGATGTCCTCTTCAAATCCTAGCTGTCTCATCCCAAAACTAAAGGCACCAAAGCATGTCAGAGGAGAGGCTATTCCATTTGATATCTTGCTTTGGCTGCCATGTTTTTTTTAGCTCTCCTGAACATTTGACATTTTGTAGATACAAGGTCTTGTCGCCCCAGCAACGATATGCCCCCAGGTATGCACTGAACTTGGTATCCTCTGTTGTACGGTGCAGAGAGCATGTCCACTGTAGACTGCTTCAAGCCTCTTTCATTTATTCATCCTTCTACCTACACATTCACACTGTGCAGGTGTGCTATTTGTTATCAAGTCCCTCAAATCAGCTTTAGTGGCTGAGATCATCAATTTTTAAAGTGTGACCTTGGAACGTCATCTCTGACCTACAGCACTGAAATTATGGGCGTGTTTTCTGGGTAAGGGGAGGAAATGGATTGGAGGAGATACCTTGGCTGTAAATTTCTCTCGATGAGATGTTTTTGAGGGCGATGACATCATCAGCACTTTTACGGCGAGATGATCGACTACCGTTTGATATGTCTGGACAAAGGCTTTTGAAGAAGCTAAGGACAATTTATCATCCATCAAAGAATTTAGCAATACAGCAACATTTCTATCAGCACACTGAGTAAGGCATACAACTGTGAAAAAAGGAGTACTGTAAAAGCGGAAATTTTCTCGTCGAAATTTTCGCTCGTTTTGTGCAACCAGCATGTGGTGATAAAATAAAAGCATGCAAATATATTTGCTTCCTATATAACTATAGGCCCTATGCTCCAGTAATTGATGTCTCGATTCCGCGGAATTAAAACCATGCAAAACTCATCTTACTCGGCTGAGCACAATAAATTACTTTCGCCAAAATATCCACTTTTACAGTAGTTTAGGCCAAGTACTCACTTCTTATACATGTATTATGTATATTTATGCCTAGATTTTATGCCTAGATTTTAAGCACAGTGATTGTTTGGGGGTTGCTGGATGTTTTTTGTACTTTCTTGCAAACAATGAAAGACTTGCTATAATCACTTAGCTGAAGGATATCCTCTGGTCAGGGTGATGATGTCCTTGTACAGGAGTGTGTAATCTGCTCTTTGGGATACCAGAGTACGGGCATTTTATCTTCTACAAATATTTATTAGATAAACAATTTGTCGCTCAGAAAAGAAAAATGTGTGTACATACAGCTGTATGATGTAATCACTGGCCTTTCAACTGGGACAGAATGATATTTAGAATCAGATAAAAATCCATTATCTTTAATACAAGCAACATTGAATTGTGATTAGAATTGTTGCTTGATACACAATTAATTTCCTAGAAACCCCCATCAAGAAAAGGGGTTAAAAAGAAATCTACCGTGTATCAAACCTGAGGGACAGTATACAATACATCTGATGTGTATCTACTATGTATGCATGTACTTTACCTTTGATCACCCCCACGCATTAAACAATTTTCCTATTTAGTTGCTATTAGACTGGAAGGACTTTCCTATGAAACATTCATCAATTATAGCTCTGTTCAATTTACTACATGGCGAAAAGAGTGGTTATGGTTCCACCACGCTGACAGGGAACCTGTTGCATTGGCCTTCAGGTCATTCACAGTTTCATACTAGAATACTGTTGTACCCCCTGTTCAGACGCAAGCTAGTTTATACCAAATCTTGATAAAGGATCGACGTATAAAAAGTCATTGTATAGCCGACAGACCATTCAGACTCAAATCTTGACCATTCTGGAAAACGTCGTATAGAGGTGCAGTTTAATTTCCCACTGAACATGCTGTTATGGTCATGAGTGACAGCTATGGGGTCACCGTTCGTACGCGCTCCCACTTAAGCCCAGCCCTGTTATACCATTCTATGTTCACCATATATGTTCAGACGCATGATGGACACTATGGAGCTCTAGTTCGAAACGATGCTCTGTCATTTTGTCATACGTCGTTTCGTTAGTCAGCACTCAGATGTATAAATTCATCGTATAGCGATACTGTTTTGGTACAGCAATACTGTTCTAGTATAAATTTTTTGCGTCTGAACACCCTGATAGCCATTGGCATTGTGGTAATGAGTTTTTCTTACTTTATGTGGTATACTGGGGTTTTTTACTATTCTCTCCCTGTCACACTTTCTGGATACAAATTATGGCAGATAACACTGCGCTCAGGCGTGAATCACAACAACAGACCCCAGGTGAGAGAGAGGGCTCGATTCTTTTCTCAGAATGCATCAATTACACTGATGAGATCTGCATCCAATTAACGAGATGCAATGGGTAAAAGCAGCTACTGTAGGTGGTTACCACAATGGGAGTGATTTCTTCTTCATCTATCACCACTCTGTGGGTGCACTTCAATCTGACACACATATCAATCCATCTATAAAAAGGAACAATGCAATCGGCCATTTAGTGGGGGGAAAAATACCTCCAAATAAAGCACATCCCATCAAACCTTTTACCAAGAATATCATAGGGTATTGAACCTGAACCTGAACCAAACCAAGAACATCCCAACAGTCAAATAACACTACCATGATTTAAAACTGACTTTTAATTAAGAGAGCAAAAAATCAGACAATGAGAATGGCAGCACTTTCATCAAAATTGGATGTCATATATACAATGTACATGTAGATAAAATGGCTATGGGATTTGAAAAGTTGATAAAGTTTTACAAATGACCAAAATTGTTCATAATCCATACCTACATGTACATTGCATGATCTGTCTTTAAAAGTAAAAGATATTAATCCTTCAATGAACTTTTCCTGACTTTACACCCTCTTTGAAACCAGATGTCGGAATCTTCCAGCCATGTTTCACATAATATAATGCATCGTCTGAGATCCGCTGTCCTATCCATTATTCTGACCACAAATTTCTGTCTGCATGCAGTAAGGGGAGTTACATTGTATCATGCACCACTACTCTGTGCTGCAGTCAGTGAACCCTGTTTCCTTGAGAGATCCCCTCAACAATGCTGGATTAAAAAAAAAAAAATCATGACATCTCCCAATTAATGAATGACACCTGTGGCTGCCTCGCAAAGCCCTGGCACCCGCGACGACTCGTGTCCATGGGGCCATAGGCGAGCAGACAACCTAACCGTGACCACTCTTATCTTTCTCTCCTCTGCTGTCCCTTGACGACAATGTCAGATTTCACCGCAGATACATTCTCACGTTGTTCACACACTGTTCTACCTGGCACAATGCACACTGCTATCAGTTTACCGCATTGATGCTTGCCGTGTACATGTATTGACCGGAAGATCCTAATCATGTGTATTCAAACTAACACACTGTAACATCCTGAACTAAGGTCACGTATTTGAAAACTTTCCACATATAAAAAAGTTCAGCAGTTAAGTTATTCCATGATAACATCTGATGCTGGAGAAGATAAAAGACAAGATGATGTGACACCATCACCTAAAAAAAAATAAAGGTAGCACTTTATAATAAAAAAATTATCACTTCTTCTGCTAACTTTATCATTTCAAAAAAGGCATTTATATCATAGATAACTCGTATATTTATTGCACATGAATTGCATGCACTTTTCATATACATCCATGATCATGATATCACTGTAGTCATCATCATCATCATCATCATCATCATCATCATCATCATCTTAATCATCATCTTAATCATCATCTTAATTATCATCATCATCATCACCACCACCATCACAACTATTGTAATTAATATCAAAATCCCGAAATATCATCATCAAAATACATGTAAAGAGGGAAATGTGAATAAAACCAAAATTCTTGTTGTATGATATATACTACAAACTCACCAACCCTGATAATTTCAAAGTTAGTTATGTCTGTCTCAGGGGCACAAACCTCATGAGGCCAAATCATGGGTCTGCACAAAAGGCTCACGTATCATTTACAAATTGTAGCAAGGTACAGTGCAGACTGGTACCATTGCCTTGGGATTTACAAAGCTACAGAAATTGAGCCCAGGCACGAAAATCATGTATTCCCCAGGCTGCAATCCAATAGGACGGAGTGAAATTACATCGGACCCATTAAAACCAATGAGTCACTCCCGACCTAGTATCAATTCAACACAACATATCACAGACTACTATTAGAGATATTGTCGACATGAGTACCAGGTATATCCTATTAATGCTGTGACTTGTTTTTACCAAATAAATAGTTGGACTCAAAACACAATAACAACAAAGGATTGGAGTATTAACCAATAACACACTGAAATCAGATGAGTCCTAACACACATGAAAAGTCAATGATGATTCAAGAAGTGTGTACGAAACAGGTCAAAGCAAACAAGAATCATGGCTTCATGCTGCTTAAAGCTTTTAAATAAAGGCTTAATCCTTCCAACTCACTTATTTTCTTCCCTTTTCCACTTCTTTCCTTTCCACTCTCTTTGTCCCTCTCCCTGTGTGGGAAGAGGGAGAATTCCTAGAGACGCAATTGCACATTACTGACTGTTGAGAGGATCTGTTTGAAATAAATAAAAGTTGATACTGCACAGGTCAGTGGCTGTATGACATCTGCTGCCCAGTTAAAGTAATTGGTTGCCATGGATACTCAGACATCCCTTCCTCGAGGAAGTTTCCCCAAAACCATTATTCATTCCCCCAGCCAAGGCCTGCGCGGCACTGTGGCCTTTGAAAGCGAGACACAGCTAGCAGAGATGACTTCACGTTCATGAAGTCTTAAATACATCACAGGAAAATGAAGTCTAAAATACATCAAAGGAGAGAGATACGCAGTGTAGCCATGGCATTTCACGTTTATCAGCTGTGCCATATTTTGCCCTTACATCAATGTCAGGAAGAATTCAGGCTTCCACCTTATCGTCCATGACGTCACAGAAGACATTTGAACGGTCACTACAGTCAGGTTGGAATGGAACAAATGAGTTTAATAGGTGCATGCACTCTTGACAAAATTTATATTCATCTTTCTGGCTCTAAGCTGAAAAACTGCAGGACCAAATTGCTTATCAAAATTCTTGTACTGTGCAATCAGCATGATTAAAAAAAAAAACCTGTCTGATACAACAAAACAATTTCATAACGATTGGTCTCTTTCTTCCAGGAATGTTGAAAAGTACAAAATGATAACACTTGTGCAGCAAACTACCCAAAAAATGCTGTAGATATTACATTGTTTTGCTTGTTTGCAGGGATGCACGACTTATTTTGTCAGTTTGGGATGGTGGTCAAGCAGTCTGTGATGGAGACTAATCATGTATGGGCAGTCGCCAGTCTCCTCCCGTCCAGTGTCTCATCCTCAACACATCACATTAGCCACCGTCACCTGTTGCCCAGTCTTAATGGCATGCATGCGTGATGCGGGGAGATGCACAAGGTTCATTACAGAAGACTTTGCTTGCCTTGAGGATTCACTCATCGGGACAGCCAAAAACATGCAAGAAACTCAACAACAGGAGCTCAACAAAGCTATACAATCATCTTTAATCACTGGAGAATCTGCTTCAGTTCTGTTTTTTTTTTCCATGTTTGTTCTGTTATAACAGTATCTTATTTATTCATGATCAGAGGGCAACGTGGATAATTCTTTCTCTTTCTATGACTCAAGAGCACTGATCCTCATCAAAATTTCAAATCCAATGCAATCAGCTTACAGCACTGAAGGAGACGTAACAAAAACACTCAAATAATCATTGGGATTATATCTGAAGTATGTCTCTCATTATGTTCACTCGCGATGCAACACTCTTCAGCTGATTGGCTATTCTTATCGACTTCACACGAAACATATTACGTTCTGGTTGAGTACTAAAAACCAGTCTGCAGGGGTTTTTTTTGGCAGTGTAACTAAATGAGCATTAATGCCCTGTGCAATGATAAGGAAGGACAATCATTTTAATGGGGAAAAAAAAACGAGCAACACTAATTGCTTTGTGATTATGACTTTTATGATATGACTTAACACCAAACCTGAAAACATCTATATCAAAGTAAATAAGAATACTGTACTGTGGAAAACTTTCGTCGCGGTGTTTAAATTTTTGTGCATTTCATGCAACAAGAAACCAGTGCGAAAATAAAAGCACAAGAATATTTTTGTCGGCTATATGTTCCAGTAATTCACGTCTTGATTCCACAGAAAAAAAAAGAAGCAAAACTCGTCTTAGCTGGCCAAGTGTGAAAAATTACTCGCACAAAAATGTCCACTTTCATAGAACATCAGGAGTCTATAACAGACACACAGACACACAGACACACACAAGTCAGGGAGTCCACGCAATGACAAGGTTTTGTTCCTCATGATAAGAGATGAAAATGATATTGGGATGTGGTAGCTGGATGTGAGATGACAAAGGGAAAATACAAAATGTGTGAAATACGAACAGAAGACATACTTTTTTTTCTACCTCTTAGCTTTAAAAAAATGCATCCTCCCAACAGAAAGAAAAAAGCAAGAGTCTATTTGTCTCATTCCAAACCAACCTGTCCGCAGAAGTCGATATCTTCAGTGTGCCGGCAGAATCCTCGGTCATCTTTGCGGGCAAACTGCTTCAAATGATGCAGGTTACCATGGATATAGGTATTTCTATGGAGGATCAAGAGAACAGAAACAACAGCTTCAGTAAAGCTTCCACATTATAAGTGGACCTCAATCGTAAGCCCTTTTTTAATACTGATATCTCAGTTAGTTACATTTATTTTTTCTTCAGCAACAAGACAGTCGTCTGTTAAGAATGAGAAGGGTGTTAAGTGGTCTTGAACACTATGGGTTTTGTGGCAACTTAACGCCCTTCTCATTCTCAACCGACGAAGTTGTCTTATGACTTTATGGTTAGCTAACCTTCCATTGCATTGAAGTGACTGCATAATTCATAACTGATATGTTATTGGATCTTGCGATGTTAATCTCTTTTACATTTTTTTTTTTGTGAAACAGGAATGTAAAGTTTCCTTTTGACTGATCAAGGTTAATACTGCTTTTGAATTATTGATAGTTTGTTTTAAGTTTTTTTTTTATCAATTACAGTGCAAACACTTACTGATCATTATGTGTTAGAATGTAACAAAATGTGCCACTGGCATTTATCAAAAACTGCATATGTTCAAAGTGAAGGTATTCAAATTACAGAATGCATATCAAGCATATAGCATGTAGCTCTTGCTTGCTTTGTGGCAACACAAACTCCGTCCCCATTCACACATCTCTCTATATCCACCCAAAGCATTAGAAAGACATTTGTCATTTAGCAAATCCCCAACATTTTATCCCCCCGAAGTCCTGCTGAAAGGTGGTCCTGGCAATGTAAATGCGAAAAAAAAAGAAGTACAAAAACAGAAGAGGATATTCCAAGCAGGATACGGGTTTTGAATTTCCTTTACTAAACATGCTTTTAGAATCTCAGACAGCAGATAGTAAATGCATTTCAAGATGGAGAAAGATAGATGTAAATTACAGCATACTCGAAAAAACGGTAGCACTGTTTCAACCCAACCTCACCGTATTCTTCCATTTTCGTCGACTGTCTTTATGGAAATTATAACAGTTGCTTCACAAACGACTACTTTGCATCTTTTAGACCTTTTCAGAGCCTCCCACCGAGGCAGTAGAATTTCTGTCTGTCTTCATAAGACAATTACCTCTTTTGACTTTGGAAACTAGCATGCATATCTCCCACAAACATGCATGACAGGTCTAAGTAGTGAAAATCCATGTGACTGCGTCGACCACATTGTGCCTATTAATCGTATCAAGTCAAACCTGGGCATCACTGAGACATTTGTAGATGTATGTCCCCTGGAGCAGCCTTTTCACAAAATGCCAGGGACTAACATCACTATACCTACCACTTGTCTCTTTCATCCAAGGAACAGGGCGTGACCTGAAAAGAGGGCCCTGCTTGCTCAGTAAAACATGACAGATTTCTTTACAAGATTGCTTCTATGCCCCTCTTACGTGTGCCACAAGGAGGGAGGTTAGGAAGCCGTGTACCAACACAGAGCACATCTTTACAAGATGACGACAGCTACTTAACTGTATGGCAAACATATTGGGACTTTCATCAATGTCAAAAAAACAAAACAGAGATCAAGATGGATTTGAATGGATTTGAAATGAATTGAATTGAATTAAATGGAAATGAATAGATTAGAATGGAATGGGTTGCATTGCACTGCATTGAAATGAATTGAATTGAATTGAAATGAACTGAATTGAACTAAACTGAACTGAAATGAATTGAATTGAATTGATCTGAACTGAATTGCTTTGATTTGATTTGATTTGATTTGATTTGATTTGTGTTGGACTGACAGCTTCAAAGTCCCCTCTGTAGGGCTATGCATTGAGAATAAAGTGCCTTGCCCAGGGGCACGACTGCTGCAGCCAGGGGACTTGAACCAGGGACCTTGTGACTGACAGTCCATGGTCTTATCTACTGAACCACACCAGCTCCTGTTTCAAGCAAATACTGCAAGTAAAGCAATCCTCACAATTTCAGAAAATTATTGAGCTGACACATACAACAGAGTAGGAAGATGACATAGAAATAAACAATTTCAAAACATTGCTCCCCTCAAAAAGTGTGGGGGAACACAATGAAGAGTTAGTAATGCAAAGAGGCAGATGACAATAAATGAATGACAGAGAAAAGCATAAGAGTGAGCAGGAGCACAAGTGAAAAAAAAGAAGAAGAAATCTCTAAATCTTTACCTGAGTGGAGAGATTTTCAGCATGGATGCCAGGTAGGACTCATCAGGAATGATACAAGTGCTGGCAAAGAAGTGTAGGTTGTTCATGAAGATGCCCCGGTCTGGACTCACCACCAGCTCAATGAAGTCCCTGTTGGATCAATGTTGCATGCATTATTTCATTTCAATCATTCTACGATATCTATTTCTAACCATGTATAGCAAATATCACAAAAAAGAGTGTCATAGGGTGTGTTCAGACTTAAGTGTCTGATGTACTCCTGTGGCATGATTCAGAAAATGAGATTGAAATCAATGCTCTCTGAACCATGGATTACTCTGGATTGCTCTGGCACTGTTTGCTTTATTTGGAGACTGAACACATCCATACAGGCCTACAGAGGTAATAATGAGGCTGGCATTTTCTAGCCCTCAAGTCTGTTTCAAGATATTATGACAATAAACTACCCATAGAGATAAAAAAGAGAATTTGAAACCAATCTCATATTGGCATGTACACAATTATGAGTTCATCTGAGTTACCGAAGGTAGCAAACATCAGTGACATCAACCCAAACGGACCAAATTTCTCTACTCTATGACATTACTCTTAAAACGAAGAAAAACAAGCTTGGTGATGAATATAAATAATAGACAAACACTGACACAAACAAGCACATAATATTATTGTAATACAGTTTCACAAAAGGGTTTCCTATGGGGAAAACTGGCAATTCTTTACGTTGCAAAGTGGAAGATTTTCTGACTTGAGAAAACAAAATACCGATTCCAGTTGTTTCTGCTCAACAACTGTCTGATTTTTTTTTTTTCACTCTCAATTCATCTTTACCTACTCAGGAGGCAAACACACTTTGTCAAGGCCATCAGGCATGAATATCTTCTTAACTTGATAAAAAATGGACCCTAATAGTGCCTGGCTTACATCAGGAAAGAGCTAGACAATAAACAAAATGGCCGTGATACAATGAAATGGCCACTGTGCCGGACAGGATACTCTCTAGGTTTTCCAAACAAGAGTTTATTAGAAAGCTGGACGCACTGACCATAACTAACCGTTCTTTGGAGTCACATCCATTTTTAAGATCACTCGAATACATTCCTCATGATTCCTCTGGCTCTTAACCCCCTCAAGCCCAGCTTCTCAACATGGCAATAGGTAGGTTCACACGCAGTTGCCAAACTGGGAGTTTAGGTCAAAAACTTAACTTTTGATGATTAGCTTCACTCGAGAATTCATGACGCGGCTTCACACGTGCACCTAAACTTTAAGTTACAACTTACGAGCGAATCCCAGAGTCTTTGCTAGATGACCTTATGCCCATACAAAATAACGCAGCTGAAGGTTGACCCAGATGTGAACGAGAAGCGAGTTTCACGCTAACTCACAAGTTAGTTGATTATTGTGTCCACACGGAACGAAACTACCAGTGGGGACCCCCCATGGCTCGTGGAGAGAGCGTAAAACCCTAAGATGTCTCGCGGTTCTAATTATCGACTAAACTTATAGATTGCTAACTTTCGAGTGCGTCCACATGGTGCTAAACTACAAGCTAATCATCAAGAGTTAAGTTTTCAACCTAAACTTAAAGTTTAGGAACAGCGTGTGAACCTAACTATTGATAGTAAGCTCCTACAGGAACTGACAAGATTAATGCGGTACTGACCACTACCACCTGTGTCTCCATCAAATAGGCATCTGGAACCACTTCCCACTCAATCTCTCATAAGATAGCAGAAAAATGATAGCATCTTCCACAAGTACCACCTTTGTGGTACCCCCAAGCATAAACACAGCCTAAAGACATGAAATACACACATGTACATATAAGCAAACCGGCATAGCAAACCATAGCAAAATATAAGTAGACTCTCTATACCAATTCTAATTTGTTCTTTTGTGGGAGATCTGCATTTCACAACATATCAATGACAAGAACCTAGCAAAGGTCTCACGATCACCTTCCTTCTTTATAATGCAAGAAAAATTCAAACAACTCTCATGGGTACATTTCTACAGGTTTATTGACTCAAAAGCTATGGACATCTGATACAATATATTGCATGTTTTACGAGACACGCAAGGATTTTAACATCACAATATTTCACAGATGGAGAGGAAAATACAATTTCCTTGGCATTTTAAACATTACCGAGGTTAACCACATTTCTATCCTCAACAGCCCCAAACTACAATGACTCTAGGTTTGGGCAGGTGGGTAAGGACTTACAGCCTACTTTCTCACTCAAATCCCAGGGATAACTGCAGATGCAAGCCAATACCAAGGTCATAGGTCAACATACGCCCTTCTTTTACCCTCACGCTAGCTGGAAGTCAAATGAATTGGCCATGCAGAGACGGCTTGCTTTACAGGAAATGATACAATGTCCTCCAAAACTTCTTTCATCAGAAGTGAGTTTACTAGTGTATCCAGCAATTATATCACCTTGTTACTCAGACACACACAGGGACACAAACTCTTCTACCTCATTTCTTGTATTTCCCTTTCCCTCCTTCACTCCACCCCCCCCCCCCCCAAAAGCTACACTGTTAGGAAGTGGAGACTTTAGGGCTTTTTACACTTGTAAATTTTTGCTTAGTCCCGTACCAATGGTGGGGCTAAAGGGGGGGGGGGCCTTAGCCCCACCGTTGGTACGGGACTATCCTTAGCCCACTTTCTGTTTACACTCGTTTTTGCCAAAGTGGGCTAGCCCCACCGATAGTCCGGTACTATCTGGCCCTGCAAAATAGCAGGGTTAGCACCGCAATTGCGGTGCCAAGCAAGTGAGTGTAAACAGAACGAAAAAATAATCCGGGCTAAGCGACGGAGATGGAGTCCGACCCCCACTGTCCAATCAGAAACGAGGTAATCAAGTGCTGCTGATGCGTGCGTGTACGTGTACAGTGCACAGCGTAATCATGAATTTTCATGTGGTTTGGAAAGTCCGGGGCTAAGAAATACGAGTGTAAAAAGGTCAGTTTTCTCCTTAGCCCCGGACAAGAGATAGTACGGGACTTATTGGCCAGTGTAAAAAGCTGAAAAAATTGGTACGGGACTAACGATAGTCCTGGGTCAGAGAAAGTCTGGGGTTAAGAAATACAAGTGTAAAAAGGGCTTTTGAACATCAATAATCCACAGCTCTTGGAAGTACCACACATCTAAAGGGTTACCACATATGCATGTTTGCCAGCAGCCAAGGCAAAAACAAACTTCCCTTTGGTAAGCTGATACCAAAATATATATGTCAGTAGTTTAAAAGATTGAAAGGCACAGTGTAATGTTAGCAGTGTGTAAAGTGGCAAATTACACTTTACATTCAGGCACATCAATAAATTGCGAGAAACTCTCCAGTACGATGTCGACAAACATGTCAGGTGATCACACGCTTCGAATATTTAGAATCAGACTGACTCTGCCCAAAAGTAGAGTGCTTTGAGGGGAAGTTCACACCTAGAGTTCATTCGAACAAACTCACACCTGTCAATCACTGTGGCTTAACCCACGAATACCGCAGCTGAACGGGCACCACTATAAAAACAGAAAATTGCAGTGTCGACTTTTGTACTGGGTGAACTTCTGTGAACTTTGCTTATTCATGATTTGGCAAATTAAGAGTGTGTGTGTGTGTTTTTTTTTTTTTCTGAAAACATATTTGGATATCTCCCCTAGATCTTTGTGCATCGTTGTTTTCGTGCTGGCTCAGTGGAGCGTGTCATTCACAACAATTTCCACACCATTGAATATTCAAAATATTTACAGCACTCTTTACACAGATACAGAAAGTGTTTGTCTCTTCCCACTCACATTTGATATACTGTGTATACCTCATATGATACATTCACTTCCACCACAAATTCCTCACATTTGCACTGATTCTGGGTACATTGCACTAATCTATATCAAAGTGACTTGGGGCTGCGATATGTTAAATGACCGAACTCTTGCCCGACAACTCGGTGTGAAATAAATCAATTCCTTTATCTTTTCCCCCCTTATCTTTTTTTTTTAAACAACCAACTATAGTTGTCTCAGTATACACTCACTTCCACCTGATAAGTTTGAGGTCTTTGGAAGAACAAATATTGAATTTATGCTGCGATGCAGCCAGATACAGCACAAGTTCACATCAGCGCTTCACTGAATATTGCCTGATGTTTATCATCGGGCTAATGGAAATTTAAATCAAACAGTAGGTGCACATCTCATTGTTTGCAGACCTTATCAACTTGTTGACTGAATAATGTTAAAGGCATTATTTACCATTTGCAGATGAAACAAAAACCAAACTTTAGCGCTTCAAAATAGTTCTGAAATGTCAAGTGACTCAGTGTAGCAACAACCAATGTAAAAATGTTTATCAGTGTAATCAATGTTAAGCATTGTTGAATATACAAAATGTGAACAATAGTTATAATAAAAATGTTTCCAGACTAAACCATCTACAGTTATTGTTTAATGAGAAAAATAGTGATATCTCCTTATATTTTAGGCCTTATTACAAAGTTCTTATATGGTAGGATGTTTTGTGATACAACTGACCTACACATACACATCACATCCGATAACTTGAACATTTTTAAAATCACTGCTCCCAATGATAAACAGTACAGTCAGATGACTACAGTACATACACCTTCATGTTACAAAAAAAGAGGAAAGATCTATATTTTTGGTAAGAGCGTATATACACAATTGTACACACACACACACTCACACACATACTGGGTACATTAAATTTGGAATAGTCTCAAGCTATTTAAAAGGGACATTATATGCATAATGCCCCAATAGCTGAGACAGGTGCTTGAAATATGTATAGGAAAGTATAATAATGCATTGAAAAGTCAGCTAAAAATGACTTTAATGACATTTTGATTTCACAACTAATTTTATCCTTTTTATAAAAGTAGATAGTCCTCTGGAATGGCCCAGTTGTGGGTCGGTCGATGGAGGTGCACACTACTTTGAATTCAGTATTTATTTATTGTATTTATACACGGTATCTATTGTTTGAATTATATACGGTTTTGATATTTCTGTATTTTTGTATTACTTTGGATCAAATCGGAATTTTCTGGTAAACTGTGCGCTCAGAAACATCTGGATTTAGCACGTAATAAATGTATTATTATTATTATTATTATTATTATTATTAATATTATTATTATTATTATTATTATTATTATTATTATTATTATTATTGTTATAATTATTATTATTATTACTACTATTATTGTTATTACTATTATAATTATCATTATTGTTATTATTATTATTGTCATTATTATCATTATTATTATCATCATCGTCATCATTATCATCTGTGAGGCAGAACACTTGAAAAGGACAGGTGTACCATATTGTACTCAAATGTCTATCAGTTTGCTTGTCTTGGTGAGATGGTCAGGTAAAGTTGTGGTTCAGAGGATACCACTTTGCCTTTCACTTGACGGCCCACTCGGGCTCTGGCCCTATCAGGGCCGATTTTTTTCTTTGCCCACAATGTTCCTCTCTACCCAGGCCAGGTGTACAGCATGGGTACTCCACTGGAGTTTTATACTTCTTGTAGTGCCATTATACGAGTCTCGGTTAGGTTAATTATCAAAATTACTCAATGCATACAACTTTGTTCTTATCAAAAGCACACAATCAGGAGGCTCAAGGTTCAATACCCACCGTGAGAAGATGGCCCACTGCGAAGTACTGTGCATGTCGGTCCAGGACGGTCTCTTTCCCCTGTAGGAGACATTGTAGACATGGCCACCACAGCCGTACCAAACCGAGAAATCTGTGGGCTTGTCACTCCTGTCCTTCCAGTTCCCATTCTGCCTCATGAAGTTGTGACCTTTTGACACAAAAATAGACAAATCAACATATTGACACTTTTTTAAAGGACAAGTTCACCTTCATAGACATGTGGGTTGAGTGAATGCAGTAATATTAGTAGAACACATCAGTGAGAGTTTGAGCAAAATCGGACAATCTGTTAAAAAGTTAAAAAATTTGGAAGTTTCTGCTCAGTTTCTGCTCGGCTGGATGAAAAGACTACTATAGCTTGTGTATGATGTCACATGAGTACAACGATATAAAGAAAGAATAAAGAATATTCAACTTATTTCCATTTTTCTCGCATAACAAAAGAACACTCGACTTCTCTCTTTCAGAAGGCAGGGGGAATAATATTACCCTTAACATACGTCAGTAGCAAGTCGAAGAAATGTGCACCTTATTCAAAAAGTAAAGTTTTGTGAAATTCTCTTTTTATTTTCCTTATAGTTGTACACATGTGACATCATATACTGTAGTAGTCTTCTCTTCCAGCAGTGACTGCACAGATACTTAAAATATTCGTAACTTTTGAACGGATAGTTCAATTTTCGTCAAACTTTCACTGATATGTTCTACTAATATTGCTGCATTCTCTCAATCCTTATGTATATGAAGGTGGACTTGTCCTTTAGTAGTGTACTGTAAAAGTGAATATTTTTGCAAAATTAATCTTTTTTTTTTTCTTGGCTGGGTAAGAAGGGTTTTGCGTGGTTATAATTCTGTGGAATCAAGACATCGACTACTGGAACATATACCAAGCAAACATATTTGCGTGCTTTTATTTTCACGTTAGTTTATAGTCGCACAAAATGCGTTTTCAAACATTTCGACACTGCAAAAATTTCCACTTTCACAGTACTTTTACTTACACAAGAATGCAGCTATAAAGCGATGTAATACCTAATCACAAAGCAGGAACTGCATTCGCACTCATATGGATGGATGCACAGAGGTGTATACCTTTCTGAGGTACCTTTAATACTGGTCAGGCAATGTTGTGTTTATAACAGAATGCATTTGAGAAATAGATAGGTAAATGGATAAATGGAGAAATTAATGAATAATCCAATAGTTCAATAAATAAGTTTTAAAAAACCCAACATAATGAATGCACATACAATATTGCAACCTCAAGAACATAAAAAAGAGAGGTTCAAACAACCCATGACAATTATCTAATGTATGCCCTAGAGCATTCAGCTGACAGAATAAATACTTAGGTGGGAATGCTCAGACGTACTTTACTTCCCTCCTCTTAAAGTACTTACACGTAGTCATTAAAAAAACACCTTATTATTGGCCGATATGTTTCTATGGCGACAATTTGCATACACAAGTGCATCACAATAGCAGCACACTGCCACTTTGCTCCAGATACTGTAAAGTAGAACTTCCACTCATGCACATCTATTTTCCATGGCATCTTGTTTTAATCCTATGCACAGGAGAAGCTTCTGACATGCAGAATATTGGGAGTCTGTTATTAGAGGCTTTCACACTTACAAAGATATAGGGCCTATTCTTTGTAGATGTCTCGCTGAGCATGTCCCAAACCAATCATTTTTTTTTTTTCAAGTCTACACCCAAACCTAATTCAAATGTGTCCCTTACAAGTTTCCCCAACCTCATTTGGCTAGATGTGGTCCTGAGTTGATTTCCAATTAGATTTTGCTCCATTCTCAGGTGCAAATGAGGTAATCTGGATGGTTTGACCTTTGAATTGTGATTGAGAAGATGAAGCCTTGCTTGACCTTCAATTTACTTCCCCTATAGCGTCTGCATCCACACTTCCACACTCTTGCAGGTAAAGCAAACGTAAAGAACCGATGGCAAGTCATAGAGTTACATGTACACTTTCCAAAAAAATTGATTATGGATGGAAAGACGGACAAACGAACAGACAACTCGAAAACATAATACCTCTGGCATTTCGTGGAAGAGGCATAAAAAAAATGTTGATACTGAATTGACACAGCCCGATATCATTCTAAACTGCTTGTGTATTACCCTGAATAAACCACATGAAATTAATCCAATGAAAAACATTCCGGAAAGTGTTGCAGCTATTGTATAGAGTTTTGTTTGCAGTCTGTGGTCAGCTGGATGAGACTTATTTCTGTGCATCTGAACATTTTTTCCCCCTTCTTTTTCAAGAAAGCACTGCAGCCGTGTCCATTTGTACGTGTGAAGCCCCTCATTGTGTAATTCAGTAATACCAGGGGGAGGTGGATTAGGGGAAAACCTTCTCTCCACACCCACCCACAGGAAGCAATATGAGTGTGAAGAGTGGATGACCCCAGCGACTACTTCACCCCTTGACTTCTGGTGATGACTTGCACCCTCTGTAGACTCCCACTCTCTAAGCAAATGGGGCAGCACGGAAAAAACAACAAACAAACAACTAGGCCTATATGCCCTATTACCCTGTTTGTATCTTGATATCAAACACGTTTGCGTTCATATCTAATAAGTTGAATGTCAATGAGTCAATTCCCCTTCCCCTACACAGGCAGCTAAATAAGAAATGGTATCATTACCAGAGGCCATTGATCAGCACAGTTCCTTCTTCACACTTCATTGTGACAACATGGACTGCAAAAGATTCAAACCTACCATTAAGTGGGCGTAAGAGAATGATTAAACACAGCAGGGATGGAGTGATCTTGTTTACTTTCCTGTTTTCTTCAACTGCACCTGATCCAGCATTCAAATTATTCCACTGAAGACTATTAGGGAGCATACTCCGGCAGGTGTCTATGGGAAATGTGTGTTAAAGGAAAATCAGAAGACTATTAGGGAGCATACTCGGGCAGGTGTCTATGGGAAATGTGTGTTAAAGGAAAATCAGCTCATCCTTTAATGGGTTAAAGGGATGGTATAGCATTGGTTGAGGTGAGATACTTTGAAACCACTTTATGAAATGTAAAAGTATACAATCCTGAGAGGAATTCAAAGTTTACTTGATGAAAATCAGCTTTCAAATGGCTGAGATCTACCTAAAAACAAAGTGAAACAAAGCGATCCGAATAAAAGATGGTCCCACCTTTCATCAAAGGGTCTCTTTGCAAAGTTGGAAACCTGAAGTAGTGTAGGTCACCCGAACCAAAAGTACACCACCCCAACCAAAACTATACCATCCCTTTAACATTTTAGGGACTCATGGGTGAATTATGAATGCATGAAATATATTGCTTTCTCTCACCAGCAGCACCATCGTAAAACTGCTTCAGGTCATGATTAGACGCAATATTCCCGATGAATGACTTCATTTCAAGTACTACCAGCTACTTACAGGCAGAAGGAAATTAATCCCGTCAAGTGTAGTCTTTTGCCTCTAAATGCTCTAAATGATGTATGATCTGTTCTAAGTGCTGAGTGCAGGCAGCCACTGCACATACAAGGAACACAGTTATGTTACATCTTGTAGTATATATATCTACCTTAAATATCTAAAGGGTAGGGGTGACAGACACTGATACCTATTAGGTGGAATCTCATGTACATTGTGTACCTGGTACAAAATTTAGCGAATCTTGTGGCCACAAGTCAGCTAAGGACGAGTTCTAGAATATCAAACGTGACTTTCTACAAGTAATGACAGCTGCCTTCCCTTTGGAGATAGGAGATAAAAGAAAGCCAACTTCACATGAAATATGCATAGAAATTGAGAGCCAGGTGCTCCTAGACATGTGAAAGATGTCCACAGTGGCACGATTTCAAAAGGCAGCTTATAAGCCATTGTTAACACAAGCCTCCAGTGACATGTATTATACACTCAGCAAAAAAAGAAAGTAAACACTTTTTCAGGTTTATCTTTCTCATGGAATATCTGGCTAAAAATGGTGTTTTATATACCATGTTAAAGGTAATTTAATTAGCTATCAACCTAGTAGGTCAATGAGAATGTTAACTTTACGCATGAGTGAACACATTCGTTTTTCTCTCCCAAGGCGCAAAAGTAAAAATTGCAAAATGGACAAGTAATTGTTATTCAAGCGTATTTGCTCTTCCATATGATAATGAGAACAACAGACAAATTCAACACAATAGAAATGCAAATTAATTTGCAAAAATCAACTTATGATCTCAATAATGTCTCTGAAACCCTCCAAAGATAAAGAAAGGCAAAAAATAATGGAGAAAAATGAAAAATCTTCTGTCAAATCCGTAGTCAAAAGACATAAGAGAAAAATTATGGTAACAAAGAAAGTTAAATTTGAAACGTTATTCCAAATTAAGAAAATTTGAAATAATATTTGGTTCTTGAATTTGTATCGTGCATTCTTAAGTTCCTTAATTAAAAGGTAAAATGAAGAAATTCTGTCGATTTCATCACCTTTATGGTTTACTCCCTATGTCATTTAAAGTTTGAATTGATGGAAAATGCTTATGTTCCACCTTCAGTTTCCCGACTATGTTTTTGTTTTGAATATAAAGGGAAACAAGGGAACGGAAACTTATTTCTGCTGTTTCATTCATGTGTCTCATTGCTTTAAATTGGTCTTTTATTATCATTCCTATATTGGAGGGCATTTGCAAATGAATTTCAATATGTCCAATTCTGCAATTTTTACTTTTCTGCCTTGGAAGACAAAATCAAATGTGTTCACGCATGCATAAAATTTCCCTTTGTATAAACCTACCTGGTTAATAGCCAATTAAATAATCTTTGATATGGTATATGACACACTGATTTTTATCAAAATCTTCTATGAAAAATATTAACTGGAAAAAGTGTTTACTTTCTTTTTTTGCTGAGTGTATCTTTGGCCTTTTCTATTTCTGGGACACCTCATCAGTGGAGACACTTGCTCCGATACTCAGGTCTAAGTGATGAAGGAAAAGAAAGAATAAAATAGAGAAGACACAAAACTGGTGCTGGTGCACGTTTCTGTTTCCGGCAATTCCCCCAATATTACGCAGTTGCCATGGTGATATATTGGACAGCAATTAGCAGAAAGAGGTATGGCCTGGATATTTTGTGCCAATCTTATCAAAGTGTTACAACTGTTTAATAATCCATGACAATTGGCCATCCGGTTTCTGGGAGTAGAGTGCCCCAGTTGAAATTGATCTGGTGCACAGTACAAGCTCTCTCCGCACAACCTGAAAGTGGAGTAGTGCTAAACAAATCTTGAAACCAATATCTACAATCAAGGCAGTGGCTTTGCTGAATACCATGGGAATTCATAGCACGCAAATGGACTTTCTCTTAATAGTCTAATCATATTCAAGGTAGTTATCATAAATATTGGTGATAGGATATCGGTAAAGAAATACTGTAGATTCTTTGTAATTTAATCACTTTGTGGACACACATCTGCAAGACTCAAAAGAAAGTAGCAGGGTCAGAAAATACAGTACCAAACAAGTTGCATTAGTGCCAGATTTTCATGAAAGATCCACAGATCTATTTGATATTTGGGACATCAACACCTCCTCCAAATTAAACATAAAGATACGTGATACCTTCACTGGCAAGAACTTACTACAAATCTATGTATGTCAAGTTCGTATCACAGAAGTGATACATACTGTGTACCTAAATTTCAGCTAACATGGTGGAAAATGAAGATGTTGTTACCCTTAAACAATAGTAGCCTGCATTGGCAAAGCATTCTGATAATTCCAGACAAAGCAGACAGGGAAGGAAAACACTTGACACCGAAAATGCACACTTGGGTCTGAACTCATCACATGATAACAGGCCATAATGAAACTCTCTACAGCAGGACCCTGTTGCATAAAAGTTGGTATTTGTAAATCAGCAAATCAAACACAAGTCTCAGAATAATCATCCTGATTGGCTGATACATGTATACGTACTTGACTCATGTTTGATTTTATGACTTATGTCTGATTGCATCTTCTCATGCAACAGATCCAGACTTGAGGAGCAGGCTGCTTACAGTGCTGGATCTGGATTCATCCCCAGCTTGGCGTCATTCATTCGTTATTCATAAAGATACAACTTTAATTTCATACTTGTCTGCACAAAGCCACAAGTCCATTGTACCTCACAATGGTTCCACTCAATGGCATTTTAAGGGCAAGTCCAAGTGTGCTGCTTGGTATGAAAGCAGAAAATTCTGAAAAGCACATCAGTGAATGTTTGAGAAAAATCATACACATAATACAAGCATCACGTAAATTGCAGAAGTTTAAAGGGTAAGGCAAATTTGCAACTCTGTATGATACTGCTAAATGAGCAGCTTGTCACTTGTTTTGACTACACAAAATATCACTATTTTTCATTTCTCTCTAATATTTGGGCAGAGACAGATATCTGCTGAAGAGGACACACAAATACATATCATTCTAATCATATACCAAGAATGGGTCTAAAGAAAACGTTTCCTGAGAGAAAAATGGAAATTGTTGATGATTTGTGTACAAACAGAATGCAGAGCTGCTCCACACCTCCATCACACAGAGTTGCCAATTCGTCTTACGTTCTGAACTTTTACAGTTAGTAACTTTCTTCTTTTTTACTGTTTCTGACTTTCCCCCCATAATTTCACTGCTTAAGTCTACATCTCTGACTTTTCTGTTTTCATAAAAAGCATCATGATACCAGGATGGACTTTCCCTTTAAATGCAAATCTGTTTTGGAACAGGATGCAGACACAACAAATGGAAGAAGGGAAGTCACTAAAATGGCTAAGGACTCCACAGAAAAAAAAAAATTGGCTGTTGTGGTTGTTGTTGTAAAGACCACATTGCTGACAAAGTATCCCTGAAAGGGTAGTAACTCTTGTCCGATCTCCTGGAAACCTGCTCCGCCATGCACAACCATGCGGCTTACCCTGTCAGGTGCAGAATGCGTGGGAACAAATAATCCGCCACTATTGGAGGGTGCAGAAGTCCAGACGTGTATAGAAACTGACATCTGTATCATGCTATGACAGATTAATACACCCTTTCATTAGCCGTATCAATTACAGGCTTTTCATTCGGCAATTTGGGCACCAAACAACTGGAACCGGTTGTAGTTCAAGGCGAAAGAGAAGCCCTGGAAGTGGAAAATCCCTAGCGGCAGTCACAGACATTGGTCTGAGTAAGCAGACGTATGAATGGAATCAAACTCTGGCTAGACTTGCTGGAAGGTAGATATGAATCAGAACCTGCATGTATTCTATTTTGCAATATACTGCTACAGCTGCTGAAACTCTATCAAATGCCTTGTCTGGCAGTACTGACCACGAGTGTAAGAAATATTTTGTGACAAAACAGAATGGTCAAGCACAACTCCATTCTTAATGCAGTACAAATCACAAATGCTTAATATTTCATTTTGTTCCGGGAATTATCTGTAGACCAATCTTGTACCACAACCAATATGAACAGAATGAGATCCTTAATGTTTGGAAACTATCCAGGAACAAGAAGGTTGTAGAAACCAATCTTCTTGGGCAAAGCTGGGTCGCCCTGTCACATTTCCATTCCATTACTTGATTGATGGCTAAATGTCTATTTACTTATCGTGGAACTACGCATTTGCTTGTGCAGTGCACAATTTTCTACCAAGACCTCTTACAGAATACAACTAAGATTGGCATATTACGTTATAGGTCAAAGAACTCCAGCACGTACCTACACAAAGCAGATCATGATACCGCTATGTAAAACCCTAACCCTAACCATAAGTCTAAAATTGGGCCTATACAGAATACTTTTCCCCATGGCTCCCTGAAACTCAAATAATTATGATTCTTGACAAGCGCCACCGAGTGCTCTCCTCTTCAAGTGAATTGGATCGTATCCCATTCAGCACTCTACAGGAAGCAGCTTTTAATCTGCCATCGTCTTTGACAGACAAACTTGATATTTCACCGATGCACAGTGTCTCCTTGTGGCCCTGTGGACCCACAAGAGGCGGCCAAAAGAGTTGTGCAACACTATAGCGCACACAGCAGTGGATAGAGTAAAAATTCTATAATGTTTCAGTCAGCCTTCATATCGTAGAACTAACAAAAAGACTGGTATGTGTTTATCAAAATCAGACATTAGCTACGAGACTTGTAGACTGAAAAAAAAAGCAAAAAGAAAACTTTTAGAGTGGAGGGATTTTGCAATTGCTCATTTATTGACCCAGAATGAGACTCGGGATATTGTTTTAGTGTAGACCAATTATAGGAAAGTTGTGACATGATTACATCATCATTTCATCTTGAGGACATATACAGTAACACCAAAAATTTTCAAGTGCATGATAATTTTGTGAATTTTGCGAGGAACCAAGATTCACGAAAGTAAAATGCATGCCAAAGTTGTTGTCTAAATAATGCACTGGATGCTAGAGGCAATTCACGAAAGCTCCATGCCGCAAAAAGGCCATCGGTTCCAATTCACGATAGTTTCATGCCACAAAAATTTCTGGTTTTACAGTATGCACAATTGTGGTTGATATCACTGGTTTCACTTGTGCAACCTAAAAGTTAATGTTTTAGTGTTATTTCGCATCTGATTTTGACAAAGAGTTTCCAGTTTCTGTTTCACTTTATGGTATTTGTCAAATGAGTGGAGTTTAATTTTGCGGGAATCTGCTGAGGAGGAAGTGTCGCGAGGTCGATTTCATTACGAAATCAGTCATTTCGTTGACAACACACACAGCTTATGGCTACCAGTTGTTATTGTTGTTTTTTTTGTCCATCTATATATCACTGAACTGTTGCAAAGCACTTTGTTTCCTAAAAACTTCATTCACAAGACCTACAAAATCCAACATAGCAAGAAAGCAGAACTTGATGTGCCATGGGGGAAAAAAGGTTTTTATGGATGTCACGATATCGAGTACATCTGTGGCACCGATCACATGTTTGGCACTTACCCCTTCCCCTCCCCTCTCCACCACCCCCTCCTCCTCCTCCCCCTTCCCTCATATCACAATACATGATGAGATTGCCACACCTTGCCTTTCATTAGGCAACAAATCAAGTCACTGCAAAAAAGCCACAAAACATTTGGGGAACGCAAAATGCAAATTGGAGGTTTCACTTCTGCATGATTCCACCGATTGCATGTGCGTGCTGAATGATGCTCTTTTCCCCCTACCCTGGAAATTGCATGCAAACCTGAAAGAACAATTTCCTCTTCCAACGTCAAGCTTCCAGAAAATCATTTGACACATTTTGAACAGAGATACAAAAAGCTCGCTCCAAAGGAGTCGGAGCTGGACCTGGTCAAGTGATTTCTGGAAAGAGACTTAGGGGCTAAAAGCTTCATTGGGCGAATTGAATTTCCACGCTCACATCAAACATGTGCGCCAGTCCAGCTGCGAATGACTGGAATTCAGATTAAGGTGGAAAAGTCTCCCAGACACAGATTATGATGCTGAACATCCCCTTCGGCAGAAAAACTTCCAACTTTTTGCCAGCAACTTACGGGCGTTTGTAACGCGATAGCATCTGCTGGAGAGGAGATTTACAGAGCTATCAAACTTTGCATCAAATTGGCAATGCTAACGGTACCCATCAGCACCTTCCCCCCTTTTTCCCTGGCAGCCCTACACCACAGCCTTGTCGAGTATTTACCTCTCGCCGAAGCCAACATGGCAGCTGTATCATCCACGTCTCGAAGAGGCAGGTCAGACCCACTCAGGTTGATGACGAAGTCCCAAGCTCCCATCCGGCACAGCTCTTCAAAGCCCTACAGAGCGAGGAGACACAAAAAAGGAGAGAAAAAACAGAGTAGAGGTAAAAAGTTGGAAAGCACTTAACCTGAAGAAGGCAACATCAACAGTGCTCAGCAACCGCATACTACTGTAGTTTTACTCCAGACAAGATGGTTCCCGTCACTTTGTTGTTGGAGTACATGAGTGTGTCATGTCCCAGTGGTCTCTTTGGGCCTTACCAAAGAAACAATCAGAAAAGAAACAACAGCAAATCTAACTCAGCTGTAATTATATATACCCTGGCGCCTTCATTTCTTGTCTTCAGTTGTGCTTAAAGGAATTATTACTGTCATAAGTTTGTTTTTAGTGAATGTAATAGCTCACACTTTAGTCAGAAAATGCAAGCCATAGCTGTGATCAATACAAATGACAAGAAACTCATTCTGGATACTAAAATCCTGGTGGATCTGTAAGAACATTAATATTAATTGTATCAGCAGAATGATAGAGATCTTGTAAAGAAAGTGTAAAATTAGTGAGCGGTAATACAAAAATGACACAGTACATAACAATACAATATCACAAGATACAAAGCAAAACACAACCAAACAGAACAGTGGGGAGCATCCACGCCAATCCAATCAGGAAATGATTCAGCCAAGCGATGAGGGGCATGTTTCAGAAAGACGTACGGAATTATTGCACGTTGCAGGAACTGCGGGCAGTTTCCATGGCAACGATTTATATGCTCACAGTTGATTGGTAGTTTCCTGAAGGCTACCTCAGCATGATCTACACTTACACCAGCTTACGGTAACTATAAAACTTCATATGACTTGAAACCCCAGGAGATTTATTTTGAGGTGTCCAGAAGGAAGCCATAAAATATGACAAGTTAACTCTCAAATGGTCACAACTTTCTTGACATTCTCTTCTTTTTTTTGGGGGGGGGGGGGGGGTAGGGGGTAGGAAGGGAGTGCCTAGCACACTTGAATGCGCATCACACTTTCAGAGCAACTCAATACTCATCCTAGGAAAATCTAAAATATCACTTAATCACTACATTGCATATTAATCACTACATTGCATATAAATAGTTACAGTGTCAGTCTGTGATGATTCTTGTGGTTTGTGTCTCTAATAGTTTAATTCTATTGCAAGAAACTTTAAGAAATCAATAGGACTCAATCACCGTTTCAGTTTCTGTAAGCTGCGATGCTGATCATTATACGTGCAAGGATGCTTTATATCTTTATCTGACACCAACTGCAAGCAGTAAGCAATTGAGACAACATTCACAGAGCTCTGCACAACATTTTATACTCTTTTGAGATTCAAATACTGTATACGCTATAATTTTCGCGTACATAAATTTTCGCGAATTGCCGCTGTCACACATTTTCGCGAGTGGTTAAATTCGCGATTGGGGGACCAGATAAAATATGAAGTGACAAAGAAAGTGTGAATTTTCAACTTACTAGCGAATAAGAATGAAACTAGTTATACACTGCATGAAAAAAACTTACCAAACTCTGCGAACTAGTAAGTTATAATTCGACATTTTTGAAGTTTTTTTTTAATCGCGCTAGATATCTGACGAGTGGTCCCCTTGCTTCGTTAGTAGACGTGGACGTGCTATGTACGTAAACAAGCTTAGCCAGTGAGTATTGTCTGTTCGGTAAGCCGTGACATGGTATACTAGTACTGAAATGTTCGTATCGTCAAGGCAAGGGATTCATTTTGGAAGATAATATTTTCGCGTGTTGTTAATTTCGCGAATAGCTCCCGACTCGCGAAATTCGCGAAAATAAAACCTCCGCGAAATATATAGCGTATACAGTATACAAAATTTACAGCTAAAATGTCATAGATGCAGTGGAGGCAGATTCCTGGAATAAAACTTGTTGGTCCACCGATGCACTGCAGATGTTTGTCGCTAACTTGTATCATAAGTGAAATCCTTCATTTTGCCAAGTTTTGTACAAAGTAATGATTCATTTTCACATTTGCATCTCCATGGGGACCAATATAAAACGATCAACTTCCTCAATACACCTTGCAATACTTGAATGCTGTGACCTTACCACTTTCCTGTTAATTACTGTTTCAGGACCAGTTTGGAAAGAACCACTCACAAACCTGTTACACTGGTTCATCTGATTTTACAGCCATCTCTAAAAGGTCTTCCATGATGTAAAACACATGACAATCATCTCTGAAAAGGGTTTAATGATGCATTGAATCTGTGACCACTTTGCGCACAAAATTTGATTACTGAGTAATTGTGCCTAAATGTCATGAACTGTACACAAGAAATTTGTTGCGCTAATTATCTTGTCCAGTGACTGTTTCAAATTGACTTTTGACTACATGGTTACACACCAGTATTTGTTGCTAAATTACCACAATTGGTCCATCAAATTCAATACATGTGGATATTTGCATCATTCGCTCAAAAAAGGATAATATTACACTTTTGGTGGTCTGCACTTAACATTGACAAAAAAAGGAGATGAGGACTGTACTTTAAAAAAAATGTTCTCAATGTGAATAACTGTCACATAAACTATGCTGGGGTTAGAACCGAACAACAGCTATCCCCCCAAATGCCGTAAGGGTACTAAATATGAATAATAGGAAGAGAAATTATGTAAAAACAGGGAATCCCTTTAATAATGCAGCTATATGACATTTGTATAAGGATGTCGTGAAGTAGGATATGTGTATATCCCACAAGCAGGCAGAAGGAGGGCTGTATATTTGGCAAGTTGCTTTCCCGAGCATGCCTACTCCTGCAGCGATAGGACTCATCTTAGTTAACAATCATCTGGGGGGAAGCACAGTTTGATCACGCTCCAAGCCGGTTGCCGGGGCAACACAAGATGAGTTGTCATCAGAGATTTGGACTTGCAGACAGAGCAGGAAAGGCGAACTTGGGAGAGTACAATCTTCTCTACTGTCTCGGGCTGAATTTCTTAAAATACGTGCATGGAATTCCTTCCTCGAGACCACAGAGGAGCCTACAAGCACAAGATGTGAAAATCACCCATGTGGGACTAGTACATCACAATTACCTAAAGCAGGCATCCCCGGAGTAGGCCAGACATGTTTGATTGGGCGGTATACGCGATTTGGATCACGCAAATAAACAGCAGCCATGCCTTCGTCAAGTACCCGCAAATTTTTTTTACGCGATGCATCTGGTCATGCTCGCTAATAAATGTGGCTCTCCCCGTTGACGACGACGGGAGTTTAGGATGCCGCGTGGGCAAGGCAACGTCAGCATCGGAATGTGAGTCTTGGCAAGCTAAATGACAGGCTGGAAAATATCCCCATAGATATATGTACATCCTTCGTGATTCCATAAATATTCTAGATGTCATCGCATTTCAGTAAGCACTAACTTCTGACTGATTGATGGATGGTTTTATTTCCAGCCATTTCAAGCTACACCTTTGATGAATCCCTTGAAGAAAAAAAAAAGGAAAAACCCAAAAGGGCTATGGACTACACACTTCTCCTGAAGGAGGGCGGGCTTGGCAAGGTAAAGCGATTCAAACAGATCAGGGGGGGGGGGGGGGAAATGAACATTGCTTTGAGAAATTGAAATTAACAAACACAACATATCTCGAACAGTGGCCTATTTTCTGACATCTTCAAAATTATAACAAAAATATCTATTGTAATTGTGACAAGATTTAATTACACCTAAGACATTAATATTACTGAAAGTAGAATTAATCAGCAAAGAGATCAAAGAGCAATTCTGGCATCGATAAAGAAATAGAATATATTTTGGAATGAAATAGTAGGGAAAGAAGAAACATTAGTGTTATGTCTCCTCTTGTCAGTAATGCCAGGCTGAAATACTTGCTACTCTATGAGATGTAATTGTTTTCTTCTCTAGGCCAGTGAGAAAACTTGCAAACAAAACCATGGAGCTGCCAGGACTAGGGCTAACAATCAAGACTTTGCTCTGAGGCCAGACTAGTGCTGACTGGGTCCATCAACTGATTCAAGCACCATGGCTCAGGACTACACAATGAGAAGACTCATAGCACTTCCACAAACCTCAGTGCACTTCAATATTATCATTTGCACTTTCACCCATTTAGGATGGACTGATTTTGCTACAACATGCATTTCCCATAGACATCTGCCCGAGTATACTTGGGACTCGTTCTCAATGGGTTAAAGTTGTCTCAACCTCATTGCACACCTCCTCCCCCACACCCTGCAAAAATGCAACAAAACAAAGCACATATAATTATGTACAACATAGACAGACATTCACTCACAACCAAACTCACCAGTATATATGGAGAAAAAAAAAATTCACAATGACAGCATTCGATCGAGGGAAGCAAAATTACAGGAAACTAAGTTCCAATGATTCACGCAAATTTGATGATACACGATAAGAATGAGAGTAGTCCACAACAGGAAAGTGTGTGAACCCTCTTCGCATCAACTACATTCAGATATCACTGACATCTCATGTGCTGTAGGTACATGTGGCAATGTAAGCCTTAAATGGGTCTCAAAAATAAGTGACACAAAATTGAAATGGGTGAAACGATTAGAAGTGCCAAGTCACGTCCAGAGTGCTGGAGTTCCAGCAAACATGGCATGGCAGGAAATTCTGAATATAAGGGTCTAGCAGGCACGTTCTCTGAAGCGTCCTGACTAAGTCAGGCTTTTAAGTGCATTTAAATCTAAAAATTTTCTGAGGCAGAATCATGGTCCTAAACGTGTTTGAGGCATTTTCAGGCCATAGATAAATGCAACCGTGTTATTCAAACGCGTTCAGAAATGCCGATTTGAAATGCCATTCAAAGGGTAATTTGAAATGCGTTTGAGACCATGATCGCCTTTCTGTAGGCAGATAAACGCAATGCCATTTTGGGACGCATTTCTCCGAGCTGCTAAGGTCAACTTCCAACATACTGTGCACGCCATTGGCTACAAAAAAAGTGCGTGTCTCAGTTGACTTCTACAACCCAGGTTGAATGGCGCAAAGCAGCTCCGCAGTGACAACATTCAAATTGCCACTGATGTTTAGATAAACGTGGCACCCCGAGAATCGCGTTTTAAACCATGATCATAATTGCTATTTGAAAATGCGTTTTGAAATGTGGTTATCTCTCTCTAGTTAGATAAACGCAGCCTTCATGAGATATCCTGAGGCAGCATCTTCAAACTTGCTCATGCCACATAAAGCCACACAGAAAAGAAGAAAGATGCAAAACAAACTTCCAACTCGGATTTGAAACACAAGGTAACGTTTATAGAAAAAGATACTTACAAACATCCTAACATCAGACAATGAAGCGATCAAACGTGTGAATTATAAGATGCAGTTTTCTGTTTCTTACAGAACATCTTACATTGCACTTGTATCACTCCCGCTTGGAACTCCAAGACGTTCATTATGAGAACAGTAATGTTATACAGTTGTATAACAAGGTGAACATTTTTATTTTCAAACTGCTCTTGGCACTTGGGCAAATTGTAGTTTTCTCACAGAAGTTGAAGCCTCTGTATGAAAAATGAGAGAATCCAGTCCCCCCCCCCCCCCACCACAAAATGAAGGAAAACTTGCACTCTTCTTTCATTACCCCATAACTTCGTGAAGCCATCAATTTCTCGCAGACATCACCGATGTAAAACCACACTGTGGCTTTAAAGCAAGCAGACTGACTAAACATGTTTTGATGTGGATGCACATACATGTAATTCAATGGGTGCCTCCTACTTCAGCCCTTGGTAAGTTTGCCAGGGTGCTAAAGCCTTGTTTTTTTGTTTTCTCTCACAAGGTTTTGACTGACGCAGGGGCCATTCACCTTGCCTTTCAGAAAATGTGACACAAGAGAATCTGTGACTGATACAATGTATGTCAGAGAAAGTTGCGGGGCAAATTACTGTGCTGCAAGCCACCTGCAACACTGTGACACACATCGTAGACTGCTGCAGCGCAAGTTTTCAAAGTTTACCTGAAGTTTGCAGAAACATTTTTGCATTGAGACTGCTCACTGCAGAAAAAAAAAAATGGGATGATTTTCGAGTGACTTCTACTTGAGGCTAGGATTCCTCCCCTATGGCAACCAAAAAAGGCGCAGCTTGTCACCCATGATATTGATGCATCATAGCCATGTCTGCATTCAGCAGAACTTGCAATGCAATGTAATTCAAAGCTCTCTTAATGTTGTGACACAATGTCAATAAAAACCACAGAATGTTGTTAGATTTTCTAACGACGATGGGCTTTCAATGGCTTTCTGGAGTCACATCGGCAAACTGACATGAGTTAACGAGTTTTCCACGAATTTCCCAATCAGAAATGCACTGAATGGGCAAAACATTTCCGTCCATTCTAATGAAACACCTCAATACATGAGGGCAATCGATTATATTACAGCTGCATTATACTCTGACTGGCATACTAAAAGTAACTGCTATAAATCAAATGATTTCCTTTAAATGGGAAGAATCATGGAGTGAAAAAAAACAAGAATTCCTGCAGATGATCAGGCTATTTGAATGAACACATGACATACAGATCCTGCATATTAAACCTGCCTTTAGTGCCTGCCATTGAGCAGCATGTGACAGCAATGGTATCGCACGAAAATGAGCTTCAGCAGGTTTAAGGTAAAACATAGTTTCCATATGCCTGTAGAATACTGTCAAATTTTGCTCTAAAATAGACATTCATGGAGGCTTATATGCAGAAAGAATGTGTGAAATAATGCCATGATAATACGATTTCAGTTGAGTAGCAACGGAAATGTGAAATATTAGCAAAGAAGCTACACCAACAGCACTGCAATCTCAGAATGTATCCAATTGTGGTTGCCATGTAGGCCTAATGTTTTATGATCAATTATCGATAATCAACAAAGTGGGCAATAGCAGTAGCAATTGAACTTCACACTAGAGTGAATCATATGGATCTTGTCGGAAAATACGATGGCTAAGGCAAGATCGATCATCACGAAACGTTCTATCTACCCACTACTGAATGGGGCGGGCTCTTCAGGAATAACACAGACTTTCTTTTATTTCACACTTTTGTACTTAAAATACTCCACAACAACTCATTATCCTGTCAAATCGCATCAGCCAAAAACAAAAACAAAAAAAAAAATCCCAGAGAATCTCTATTGGGTTATACATGCATATACCAAGTTTAAAAAATAATAATAATAATCCTACAGGCATTGCACAAATAATGAGGGAAATAGTAAAATTTTGAAGTGTTGCCCTTGACTTTTAACCCCTGACCTTTGACCCCATGAACCAAAAATTCCCTATATAATCACTGCCAGTCAGCACATGCAAATATACTATGTTCCATGAAGATACCTTGAACCATTCTAAGATATGAAGAAAGAAATAAAATTTTAACATTTTTACTCGACCTTTTGACCTTTGACCTCATGACCCCAAACTTTCACCAGAGAATCTTAATTGGGTAATACATGTATACACTAAGTTTCAAGAAAATATCTTCAGGCATTGCATAGGTATGGGGGAAATAGTGAAATTTTGAGCATTTGACCTTTACCTTTTGACCTATGACCTTGAGCACATGCACCCAAAAGTTGATAGGCACAACTTCACCCCCTAATACACACACATGCCAAGTTCCATTAGGATACCTCAAAAGGTTTTTCAGTTACGCTGTCCACAAAATTCATTACGGACGGATGGAAGGACAGACGGAAGGACGGACGGAAGGACGGACAACCCGAAAACATAATGCCTCCAGCACCACTTCGTGGCGGAGGCATAAAAAACCATGGAGGTGGGTTTCCCACCTCCCTGCTCAAACAAGATTTTGGAAGGGGGCACCAAGAGTCACGTGGCCATAAAAAATGTTGTGTCAAGACACGTATGCTATGCTGGATGTTGCATCCTCTAAGAAATGATGAAATTGGTATTCATTCTGCTGAATTCTCCATACGTACACTGCCTCTCTAGTGTAACTGTATTCCTGTGATTGCAATATCAATCATCACTTTGTACCAGTAGAGACAGACAGGTCAGGTTCAGTAGACTATTTGTACACTGTCCTGGCATTACACTGCAGCCTACTCTGCCCCTTAGTCTAGGTTTTCAGTGTGCAAACGTTTTCTTTCTTGTTCTATCTTCTCCCCTCCATCTCTCTCCATCTGTCTGCCAATTTTTACTGGACATAGTTTTGATATGGGGTGAGTTTAACTATAAACCTTCTGAGACACAATCATGATCCTAACACATTTGAGGCATTTTTGGGTGATAGATAAATGCAACCGTGTTTTCAGACACATTCAGAAATATTGATTTGAAATGCCATGCACAGGGTGATTTGAAAGGCATTTGAGACTACGATCGCCTTTCTGCGAGTAGGTAACGGCAATGCCATTTTGGAAAGCATTTCCCTGATCTGCCAAGGTCAACTTCCAGTACATTGTACATGTTGTCAGTTACAAAAAAAGTGCTTGCCTCAGTTGACCTCTAATTCCGGGTTGAAGGGTGGAAAGCAGCTCCACAGTGACAACACTCAAATTGCCGCTATATGATGCTTAGATAAATGCGGCAGCCCGAGAATCACGCTTCAAACCACATTCGTAAACGCCAGTCCAAACGCATCGGGAAACATGATTCTCTCTCGAGTTAAAATAAATGCAGCTATGGTTTCATGACCTATGAATGTTGGGTCCCTGCTGGGCTCCATAACACCATTAACTGTAGAAGAAGCCACCAAGGAGTGAATAATCAACACACTTGAAAGAGGAATTCAACCAACTGAGACGGCTGCATCTAATGCAGAATATGAAACACACATGAAAACAAGAACAACTTGATCTGAGAATATTTAAGAACTCAGACGGTCACTAAAACAAAAACATCATATCACACAGCATCTAACAGTAAACATCTGTCAAATAATCATCTCATTTACAAGGAAATAATAACTGTATCAAAACTGCAAATCAATGCATGGTAAAGTCTCCCTTTAGAAGGACTACATTCCAAGAATACTTGCTAGAAAAGGCTTGCGCCAAAGTGAGAGAGAAAGGAGAGAGAGAAGATACATACATTCAGCTCAATGTTGTCACATTCATGCATAATAAAACAGAAATATGATCCAGTCACTCCTTCCACATTTCCAGGACTGTTGCCGACGAGCACCCTTCCCGTGTAATGGGATCGGAACTGACGCAAACATGTTGACAGTTATTAGAATTGATCGTCGCAAGTGGATTATCTCAGAGCATGAATGTTTTCTCAGCACGCCATGGTCTGAGCCAAGAATGCGCCCGTAAAACGTATATCTGGAAATCCATTCTCCCCGCTCAGAAGTTACTGCTTACACGTCTAGATGACAAATATAAGAAATGCAGGAGGAATTTTGGGGCAATTATTTTGACAATTGTTCCCGCTCCTCCATCTCCCCATCTCACATCCCTCCCTCCCTCCCTCCCCTGCCTCCACAGCCCTGGTGATCCTGCAAAGCCAACTGACACGAGTATGAAGAGCATTTCTCATTCTTCTTGACAAGTTCTTAACCGAGTGTATCTTGTGGATTCCTACTAAACTCGGATGTAGAGAATGTTGCAATGTGAGCGTGTGGTGTATGCAAGTGTGTGTGTGTGTGTGTGTGTGTGTGTGTGTGTGTGTGTGTGTGTGTGCGGACAGACAAACAGAGAGAAGCATCTTCTTGCGTATATTATCTTCCCCCTCTCTCTCTGGGTTTACTCCTTTGAGAATGTGTCACAGCGCAGCAGGGAATCTACTTCCCACTGTGAATACCTCCCAATCCAAGCAGCTTGATCCCAGACATTCTCTACTCCAGTCATGGCAATGTTACATGAAGAACAGTCAATAAAATGTGAGTAGATGGAAGCTGACATTGTACCATACTCCGCTGTCAGGTCAAAGAGACACATATATACATACATTGTATATATATATATATTTATTTATTTATTCATAGGTATAGCAAAGGAGATATACCTCCTCAGTATAACCTTTTCACTTTCAACCCCTTCATTCATTCATTATTTGTTTGGGGTTACCTGTGTACAATACTAGTGCCAGAGTTATGTGCCTCTTGATACAAGTACGGAGGACAAATTACTTAAAGGACAAGTTCACCTTCATAAACATAAGGATTGAGAGAATGTAGCAATATTAGCAGAACACATCATTGAAAGTTTGAGGAAAATCAGACAATCCGTTCAAAAGTTATGAATTTTTGAAGTTTTTGTGCAGTACCCGCTGGATGAGAAGACTACTGCAGTGTATGAATAACTTAGATGTCACATGCGTACAACAATACAAGGAAAATATAAAGAGAATTTCACAAAATTCCATCTTTTGAAAAAAGTACACATTCCCCTGACTCGTTACTGATAAATGTTATGGGTAATATTATTCCCCCTGCCTTTAGAAAGAGGCAAGTCAATTGCTCTTTTATTATGCGAAAAAGTGAAAATATGTTGAATTTTCTTTTATATTTTCTTCATACTGTTGTACGCATATGACTCACAAGCTGTAGTAGTCTCCTCATCCAGCGGTTCCAACACAAAAATTTAAAAAATTCATAACTTTTGCATCGATTGTCCAATTTTCCTCAAACTTTCACTGATGTGTTCTACTAATATTGTTGCATTTTCTCAATCCTTATGTTTATGAAGGTGAACTTGTCCTTTAATTATTACTTACATCCTGTGTTTAAAATTCATGAGGTGTTACAGCTAAAAACAGAGTTTTTTCCCCTTTGAAACATAGCCAGTGTTTTTACAAATGTATGGATAAGAATGATTCTTGACACAAGCGATCATAACATACAAAGCACCATCACACTACCCTACACTGAGTTATGTTTAGTGTGTGTGTGTGTAAAATTGGATTATGAAAAGAATCGTTATCACACCCTAATTCTACACTACCACAAGATGTAAAATTTGATAGTTTACGAGTGCTGAAAAAGTGAATAACTACTTGCATCCTTTCGAGGTTTCCTCAATGACTTGTAATTTCTCTTTCTATAGCCAATTGGTTTGCTATGATGCATGGCAATAGTGTCACGAATTGGCTAGTCACATCTAGCTACACTTAGCGTTAGCAAACAGCGCTATTTGACTACTACTAGCTTCTACGAGATGCGAGAAGTGATAAATGACTTCTGTTTTGGTTCTGTCATGTTATGGATGACACATAAATCTCTTGGACTTTGTCACTTGTATGTGTTTTACAGCTCTTGACTGCTACTTTTGAAATTGCTACACATCTCTTTGACAGAACACAAAGATTTCTCCAATGAATTGCAGACTATGTAATCACATTCTATTTGGGTTTTTTTATTCAATCCTTTTTTTTTTGTTAGTCAAGAAATGTATCTCAGAACGATTTCTGACATTTTTGGTATTAAAATGATTCTCCAGTTGTTGATATTAGTGGGATATCTTAACTGTTCTTTAATGTGTCTGTTCCAAATCTTCATTACTCCCCCCCCCAAAAAAAAGAAGAGAATTCACAGCAAAATCACTTTTTTTCTTTAAGTGAAACATTTGATCTGTCATCTAAATGCTTGCTGTCAAACAAGCAATAGTCATTGTGAAATTAAATCTTACTAATGTTTGAAATTGGAGACATAAAGGACACATGACATATCACCAGTGCAGTTTACGAAGGTAATGAACAGTCAATTCATTTTCTGAAACATTTTGATCATCACGCCATCCACTGCCAAATGTCAGTCTTCAAGACAAATGACTTCATTTCCCAGTTCTAACTGATGAGGCAAAAACAGACAGATGATTGCTGAGAGTATGTCTCATGAAAAGATGATTTATGGTGGAGAGCATCGTTGGGGGATGCAGGCTTCTAGGCAGTCTGGAGTAAGCTACTCGGGAAATTCTCTGGATTCTCATCACCAACAATGGCAGAGAAGATTCTCACAGTAGCTCCTCTCCCCCTCCCCCCCCCCCCCATTTTTTTTCGGTAAAAATAAATGATTAAAAAAACCCCCAAAGCTGTTCAATGAAAACCCCATTCCACAGTAAAGGAATGGTACAGTATTGGTGGAGATGAAAATTGGGCTTTAACTTTTTTTGCGAGATACCAAGAAAACACTTATGAAATCGTACGGAGCATACCATTTTAAGAGGAATTCAAAGTTTATTTGATAAAAATCGGGTTTGGAATAGCTGAAACATCCAAAAACAAAGTAAAACAAAACGATCGTAATAAAATGTGGGTCCCATACTTTATTAGGATCGCTCTGTTTTGGATATCTCGGCCATTTCAAAACCAATTTTCATCAAATAAACATTGAATCCCTCTTGGAATTACATGCTCTTTCATATTTCATAAGAGGTTTCTCACTATCTCATCAAAAAATGATAAAACCCTTAAGTTAAGTCTCAACCAAAACTATGCGATCCCTAGTCTTACAGAGAGTAAACTCATACAAACAGACCAGTAAAAATTACATCAATATTGAACAAGACATGATAAAGTAATGTTTTGCTTTTTTTCTTCAAAGTTTCATACATCATATTTTTATGATCAGTAGTCCTGGTCGCAAATCTGCAATTAATGATATTGGAAAATCGATAATTCTTGTGTGTGGACACATAAAAAATGTTAACTCTCGTGAAGTGCATTGCAACGTGCAATTGGTCCAACTTGATACTGTTTGAAAACTCTCGCAGTAATTAACCCTTCGCAGCATGTGCGAGTGGCACACGAAGAAACTGTCAATTTTTTAAATCCCATAATGCACCTTGCCACACTAGTTCTGCACACCTGGGCACCAAGGGTCACACTCCAGTTATCATTTAGGCATGCAATGGACTTCATTTGCAGTTTGGTGACTTTTTTTTCACATGTGAAAGGGGGCAATATTTGTCTCCCGATGCAAAAACAGATAACTGGTGAGTGGGAGAGTGGTTAAAGGAAACGAAAACCCAAATGTAAACGTGGATTGACAAAAATCACCAATGTTAGTAGAACACATCAGAGAAAGTTTGTTGAAAATCATACTATTGATTCAAAAGTTATGAATTTTGACAGTTTTGGTGGCATCATTGCCGGAATAGAAGACTACCACAGTTCAGGATGTCATGCATGGACAACAATAATATTGGGGGGAATTTTGAAAAAAAAAAATTGTGTCTGATCAAACTACAGCATTCATACAGTAAAGTAATGGTCTTCTCACTTTCTCTTGCTATTCAAATCTAAGGTCTGTGAGCATACACTGGCATATTTGGGTGATTATGCCCATCTGGAGTTATTAACACCCACACACAGATCCACAGAACCTGACATAGATTACTAATGACGTTGTGAAAGAGTGAGTTACAATTCATGAAGAGAAAGTTATTCACACAAATGCAAATAGATTGTCTTGAGGCTGCCAAAAAGATAACAAAAACAACCAAATGTCTCCGTGCCAAACAAGCATGAAAGCAGCAGAGTTAATAAGTGTGAAAGGAGGCTGAGCCTGAAGGCCAACTACAAATTGGTTCTACCAAAAATATCACACAAGGCGCATTCCCACAGTAAGAGCGAGATTTGGATCGCAATTCGAATTGCAATCCAAATCTCGCTTTATAGATCGCTGTTCGAAGAAGATGAACATTTTGTTGAATGATCAATATGGAAACATCAATGCTTCTTTGGCAGGGGTTCACATGATAACCTCCAAATCTCACTAACCCACTGGAGTGGAACGCCTGTGACCTTAACCTGACCCCCACGCACTGAAGATACCAAGCGTGTAACACAATTGTGTGTGCCGTGTGCGTTCGTGCATTGCAGGTCATTCAACGCATCCCTGTGGGCCTGGACACTCACACACACACATACACACACAAACACACACAAATCATCATCATCATCATCATCATCAACATACATTGTATACTATGCTCTCTGCCAACTTATTTACATCATACGTGTGGTAGCACACTGCAGTGGGTAGCGAAAAGAGCTGATGCATTGTGGGCCTAAAAACATTGATGATCAAATCGTGTTTCCTACGAGACTTAACACCAGACAATCATCGAGATTATTTGGGAAAAACTGCACAAATAAGAAGATTTGGATCGTAACCAGAATCGCGATCTGAATCACAAATTTTCAGCTTACCAGGCATTTAGACATCATATTATTCAGATTTAGATAGCAATCCAAACATCAACATTTGGATCGCGATCCACATCTCACTCCTACCATGCCATGTGAACACCTCTGTAAGTTGCTATTATCCCCAGTCTTGATTTCATTTACTTCTACCTGGTCTTTGGTTAGTTTTGCATTTTTTTTTTCCAACTTGATGAGAAAACGTGATCAAGAATATCTTGGATTGCACAAATCTCTTTTTTCATGCTAACAAAAGAAGTCCCTTCAAGGCTAGGGTAATCTTTGGAATGATGGAAGATTGCTGTTTTGCAGCCAAGATTTTGGCCAGGCTTTGTTTTAAATCCACTGATGCATTTTAATGAAGAAGGTAAGAATAATTTGAAGAGTTTATAAAATATGTATGACGGACGCTGAAAATCAGATTAAAACAGCTCAACTAATCCTCTCTGGCTGCATTTAAGCTGTTTGCGTTTATATGTATCTTTATTCTTTCAGTTGCAATAGTTGAGATGATACACAGTTTCTATGCATCCATAGTACTCGTATGAGTCCTCAGATAAAATCTGTTCAACTTTAAAGGGGAGCTTGGGGCTAAGAAGACTTTTGTGTACCTGATTCTGCTTTATAAGAACAATTAGATATTTAAAGAATGACTTTAATTCCTGTGAAGAGAAAAACAAGAGAGAAATGATGCTATTTAAGGACTGAATCACATACATGAATTCTGTGCGTGACTCTCATCTGTTGATACATTTTTATGATGCCTGCATGTTCAGTGGTTATTGCTTTATTTATCGTTGGGTCAACCGAATATATACTGTATAAGGGAGTTTTTTCTTCAGGATAGAAATGCTGTCACAGGACAGCAAGTTTAGCAATCAAGCTTGCATAAACTACCATCTTATCTCTTCACACTTTTGCACCGATGATGTAAGCAAAATGTATTATTAAAAAATAAAATGTTATGGCCTATATTTCTCATTTGTCTATCTCAGACTTTCATCTGTGCATAATATATATGAATATGAATTAAGATGGGTGGGTCATTTTGGCAGCCTATGTAAATTGCTGATTTTGTTGATGACTGAGCAATTGTGGCGGTCCTGACAAACAGACACCAAAAATAATGTGTGGGACTGTAAAGTAAAAAAAAAAATAATAATAATAATAATACAACCTCAACAGATATATGGATTTAAAAAAAAAAAATCCAATGTATCCTTGAATGCATGAAATATGAACAATTCTAAACAACATTATAGATATTGATATCAATGTATACTTCTACAAATCAACTTCAAGAGGAAATGTTCATGGGAATGGCTTGATTATCAATACCATCGATAGCTACGACTAATACTTTCTGCCTTCACTTGGCTGCAAATATTTGAAGGTGACAAGACATCTCTGTCTTAATATTTCCTTTGTGTCTTTTATTTTTTGCCTCTTTCGAATATGGCCATCAAAAAAAAAGGAAAAAAAAAAGGCACGGTCTATAAAGAGCAAGGTGCAAATAGCTGGTAGATAGGTTCTATTTTCTGATTGGCCCTGATCACGTATTTGTGTTCGAAATAGGAAGGGAAGACAGCATAGAGTCAATCTATATCTATTCTAAGAAATGTAATCTATATCTATTTCAAGAAATCAAATCTATTCAAAGAAACCAAGGGAAGACAGCATTGAGGGCAATCTATATCTATTCCAAGAAATCCCAAGAAACGCGACTGGCTAAACATCTGAAGCCATTACACAGTTGGCCCAGTGAAATGATTTCTTTCTGTTTCACAGATTCTTGGGTTGCGTTTATCAACTTTCTAATGTTTAAAATGCTTTTTCGATACCCACTATCAAAACGCACTTGCAAACGCCTTTCGGATCGCATTTCTGGAGTTGTTGCTTTTATCAACTCTGTCATGAGTTGATTGGAGGGTCTTGTCACTGCGCAGCTCTATTGCGCAGTTTGACCTGAGGAGCGGAGATGTGTAATTGGCAGTGGTTGGCATGGGCAGGTTTGAGCCATAAACACATTTCAAAAAGATTTCGCATTTATCATCTCCATAGAAACTCGTTTCTGGCTCATATGCATTTGCGATCACACTTTTTTGGCATTTCAAAAATGTGTTTCTAACCCCCCAAAATCAAAACAGCTTTGCGTTTATCAACTGCCCAAATCTCCCTGAAAGTTGTTTGAAAACCTAAATTCTATGCCAAAAGTGAGTTGATAAATGCACCCACGAAGAGAAATGTAGAGAATGTGTGACTACCCACCGAACTTCTGTGGAAATGGTCACATGGTCTGAGAGGACTGTGCATTTGGATGTATGTAGTATCAAATGTACATACTCACTCTTTTACATTTGTACCACAAAGTGACAGTGGTTAAAGGTCCACTTTACCTTTAGGAGCAGTGATTTAAAAAATGTTAAAGATATCACTTTTGATGCATATGTGTAGGTCAGTTATAACACAAAACATCCTACCATATATCTTTTTTTTTGCAATAAAGCCTAAAACATAATGAGATATCACTATTTTTCTCATTAAACATAACTGTAGATGGTTTAGTCTGGAAACATGTTTATTATAACTATTATTCACATTTTGTATATTTAACAATATTCAACATCGATTATACTGGATCAAATTTTTACAGTGGTTGTTTCTATCCCTAACTCACATTTTAGAACTATTTTGAAGCACTAATGTTGGGTTTTTGTTTCCTCTGCAAATGGTAAATTATGCCTTTAATAGGTCTGGTGCAATCCACACATAAAAACAAGAGCCAAAATTTACTTCTACAGTACTCTCCTGCGAAGGAGCGTTATACACTGCCCATCGTCGTGATCGATAACAGAGCACTCCCCTGAAATTCTCCCCAGTCTTTTCAGCTCCAGCACGAGCTCCTTCTGAAATGACGTGCATGTTTTCAGGAGTCAAAAGACATGATTTTCCCCCTCAGCAGTTGCTAGGTGAACTACTCAAGGAAAGAGGGGGGGGGGGGGGGGGGGGATTGTGTGCTGCACACCAGTTGCCTTGCAGTCATGCGTGTGCATGTACCATTGATATGTTACCTTGCCATTCTACCTGACCTGCTTCTTCAGTGGTTCCCTTCGATCTTTTTCTAATCACGAAAATCAGCAGAATACACATTACGTGGGTTAGCTGAAGTCAAGCATGTGTTAAAGGGACACAACTCTTCTTTTGTCCATAATGATGATCATACTGATCTAGTGATATTGATGATAACAATTATTATCATCATTATCATAGTTACAATATCAATACTTGAGTTTGCAGTGATACTCTTTAAAGCACTCTCAGGATTAAGCATTTAATCAGAATGGAAAATGGCGTTGCAGAAATTGTATATTATCATCATTATCATTATCATATGTAACAGAATGCCTCCGAGCTGTGGTAATCTGTCACGGAATTCATACAAGCCAGGATCTCTTCCCACTGGCAAAGCATTACAAGTGTGCAAATTTGCAGGTTTAAAATCTATTAATGTGTGAGCAGGATGGGAATTACAAAAAAGAAGAAGAAGAAAAAAACAGAAACGGTCCTACCAAGTTACAGTTGGGATTTAGATCAAGGTAGGAAAGGGCATGAGAAGAAGACAGAAGACACGGTACACTAATAATTGAGGGGCTGGGGAATAGGGAAAATATTAGGCAGAAGATTGCATGACCGAAAGATTCTGGACCCATGCTCTAAGGAGAGTATTCACAGATGCACGTATCTGTGATGGACACGGTCTCGACAGGGGCTTAGGGATGAGAGCGGTAATCTGGGATGATTGCCATGCATCTCATCGTTGGGGGTGGCTGGGATGCTGTCCCACGAGATGGGAGGGTATGATCAAACAACCTACAGCTTTAAAGGGATGGTACATCAGACGACACAAGGACTGAGACTGTTTAAACTGAGGTCATGTAAAGAACAACAGTCAAGCAAATGTTAACATTTTTTGGTTAAAAACTGGAAATACAGTTCAAGCAGGGTAAATCAAAGCAAAATTAGACTTTGAGAGGAAGGAATAGAATTTGATATGAACTTTTAATTGGACTGTAATGGAAAATTACACATGTACAGTATACATTGATTAGAAAGACTATTGAACACCATGATCTGTGATTGATGCTGATAGCATAGGCCTATTGTGATGTCACAAACTTCTTTGAGATGGGCTGTATAATCATACAAGTATCATCTCTTCATGAGGAAGCCACAACTTTTTTCTTGAAAATGGATATTATATCTATTTCTTATTTCATCACTGTGGTTCTTGGTCAAGAATTCAACCACTCTGGAAATTATCATGGAAGCTGATTCCAATTCATGAAATATCATACTCGCAAAAAAGATGGCATATACAGACAGTAATTGAGACACTGAAGTCAAACCATTGGTTTAGTTCTCCAAAAAGATGCAAGAAACATAAAAATGTTAATACTGGCACAAGTCTGGCAGCCACCCACTGGTGCCACGGCCAAAAATACTTCACATGCAGCCTCAGCTCACGGCACAGGGTGGGGGTTAAATGTCCAGCACTGAATTAAACTCCCATCTCTTGTATCCATAATGAACTTCTTGGCCAGATACTAACGAGGCCAGATTCGTGCAATCAACACCCTCGCCGAGAATGCATGGCACGGCCAGGCAAAAAAAATCGATGATGAAGGTGTGAAGGAGCCTCCGTAGAGGAGAGGTGGGCGGCGAGTGCAACACACGATCTGTATCAACAGGTCGCTGTATTTACTTTCCCTTTCAAAATACTCTTCCTTAGATTTCATACTGGTTCGACCGTTGAGGGAAGACAGTGCAAGATGGCATTACAGTTGCACTGTCTCAGCCCCACTGGCTTTCTTTGACCTGTTAGAATAATGGACTGTGGGTGGCTGATTTACCATGCTGCATTCATCATCTGACTGTGCATATCTTTGTTTGACACTGTTAAAAAAGGATCAATATTGGTGCAATTCCAACACATATTTTCTGAGGAGCAAGATTTGACCAACTGTTGTTGCTCTTGTTTGCGCCTTTGAGCAATATATCTTTAAAATAAAAATAAGTTAAATCCCAGCAGCAACAACAAAAACAAAGAAACAAAATAGAATCAATGGCAACAACCAGTCATGGACAATTCCCTAAGCCACTGCAATAACAATTTTACACAGTTCATATTGATACAAAGAGCCAGAGATCTGAAGTACCACAGAAAAAAACAACCAAACACTGAAAGTGAAATGACTACTTGCACTTATTTGTTAAATACCGGATGAATTTCAGCTACTTGTACGTGAGATGTTTCTTGCCATCAAAAATACCTGTTTATGAAGCACAGGAGAGTATACTATTAGGTAAATGTGAGAGAGAGTCAGTGACACCACTCAGGAACTCCTCTGTATGGGGGAAGCTGTGGCTGCATCTCAAGCACACCATGATGGGCAGCTGAACTTGATGTCATTTCAGTAACAGCTTTTGAGTCCTTTGAGCAATGCCCAAATCATCACTGCATCTCAAGATTGCTGTTTGCTATATCTTGAGCCAGCAAAGTAGCATCACGGGACACCTTATGGTCCTCCGTACATCAGCGAAAGAGAGTCGTACACATCTTTAAATTGCCTTTGTATCGTACTCGAGTTCCTCTGGGATTAAGTATGTTGTTGAGTCCTCTGCGCAAAAGGTGTTATTTGTTTTTGTGAGAAATATTTGAAGAAAAGGACTAGGAACCTTCTATGAAAACAGTGAGAAGCAGTCACTGTGAAGTTGATATTTGTCAAGATAAGGGAGTTGTTCTAAAAATAATGACCACTTGACTATAACAAGCATAAATATGGCATTGATGGTACAATGTAATTGCAGCAGAAATGCCTTGTGTGAAATCATTATGTGGGCGATTTCTCATTCATTTTATAATTTGTAAAAAGAAATAAAAAATGTCTTCTGTGATTTTGCTCAAAACAAATATAAAAATGCATTCCCAGTAAACGAAACAATAAATAGCCTCGGCATTCTTTGGGGTGGGAGGCATCAAAATAAGTGTATTTTTACAAATATTTTCACTATCAAATCAATCATAGTGGTAAAGTAATAACAGTAAGATTTCATTTAGACTTCATATTGTGAGAGAGACCAAATGTAACAGTTTTATGAAAACTTTTCATTTTTTTTTTGTCCAGTTGAAATTGTCACTCTCTTTCAATATCGTTTCACTTTCCTATCCATTACAGTCAATGTGGACACGTAGTGCAAGTTTCACTCATGAAAGGAAATAATCATTTACTTTGATCTCAGCAGGGAAAACCCCCATAACATAAGTTATTCCAGAACTACACCAATCTTCCCTTCATATGAAGCTATGGATTTTGAAATAAATGGGATTGCAGATGACCACATGCAATTATTAGAAGAAAGAACCATAAAGAGAGGGTTTCAATTTATGCATAAGATGGAGAACTTGAGAACCGGAAGGGGGAGGCTTTCAGTTGAAAGTAAGGGGAGACGGCAAGAAAGCTCACAACAGATTTAACGATAGTAACCATCAAACATGTACTGCAGCCCCAGGGCATCACAAAAGAGATACATTGTACTTCGCTCATGTGGTTGTGACTCCTTTAGTCTAAGATGTCAAGATTCCAGGAATCTGAGGTTGTCTTTTTCCATCAGGAAGAATGTGACTTCCTCTCAGTAAATCCTGCTCCTGGTAGTGTCCATAGCAACATCTCAAGCATAGTTAAAGGGAAATTTAACCCAAATATTGTGTTGATTCAGTAATTGCAGAAAGAACAATAGTACAGATCAGCAAAGTTGGAGGAAAATTGGATAATTCGTCAAAAAGTTTTAAATCTTTGTACAGTCTTGGTTAAATGCATTGCTGTCCTTACAGGATGAGATGACTGCAAATCACAATGTGATAATAGGGCAACAATATGAAGAAAACATAGAGAGAATTCAACACATTTTGACTTTTCTAGCATAACAAGAGAGCACTTCACTAATAACTCATCCACTCGTAAAACCTTGCCAATATTAAAGGACAAGTTCACCTTCATAAACATAAGGATTGAGATAATGCAACAATAAAAGTAGAACACATCAGTGAAAATTTGAGGAAAATTGGACAATCGATGCAAAAGTTATGAATTTTTAAAATTTTTGTGTTGGAACCGCTGGATGAGGAGACTACTACAGCTTGTGAGTCATATGCGTACAACAGTATAAAGAAAATGTAAAAGAATATTCAACATATTTTCACTTTTTTCGCATAATAAAAGAGCACTTGACTTGCCTCTTTCTAAAGACGGGGGGAATAATATTACCCATAACATTTGTCGGTAACGAGTCGGGGGAATGTGTACTTTTTTCAAAAGATGGAATTTTGTGAAATTCTCTTTATATTTTCCTTATATTGTTGTACGCATGTGACATCTAAGTTATACATACACTGCAGTAGTCTTCTCATCCAGCGGTCACTGCACAAAAACTTCAAAAATTCATAACTTTTGAACGGATTGTCGAATTTTCCTCAAACTTTCACTGATGTGTTCTACTAATATTGCTACATTCTCTCAATCCTTATGTTTATGAAGGTGAACTTGTCCTTTAATAGCTGCTCAACAGACTGTTGAAAAGTACCATACGTCATTGTCCCAGACACTTGAAGCCATACAGCATGCACAGATATTGGGCTTTCCTACACCACAAACCACTACTTCTACCACTGCCAGCAACTAGGTATCATGCAGAAAAAGAAGGTTGTCTGGACTAAACTACTGACTATTCACTTGAGATTCTATTTCAACCAGACTTTTCCCCCCTCACACCTTGTCCCATCACAAACACTCATAGCCTCTCCAAGATGGCCAAAACATGTTTGTAAACACAATGCATTTTGAAATGGTTTCACGCTAAATAGAGCTAGTTTTGTGTGCCTGACATTTTCTCCATCTCATTGGGGGAATCATGGTCCCTAGCTGTTTCCTAATCTAGTTTTGCTCTATTTTAGGTGCGCAGTTTAGTTGTCTGGACATTTTGAACTGAAAACATGTTTACTGAGGCAGAGCTTACCTTGACCCTAGAATTAACTATCACTGACGGATCACATACTCTACAGAACATTACTGGTGAAGCCATGTACAGTATGTGTATGCACATGAATTGTCGTATACAAGATGTTTTACGTTTGATTGAAAAAGTCATGGGTTTTTGCGACAGGTATTACTAATTAGCAAATTGGTGATATGGAGTTCACTGTTCATTGTAACACTTGGCATTGAATTGCTTTATTCTTAACTGCATATCATGCGACCAGCATAATTGATGTACACATCAAAAATAAGCAGAAAAACATTTTCTCCATACTTCCCACACTAGGCCAATCACACCAAAACCTCCTTGACCACACTATACCATACATGAACTGACCAGGGTGGTCCACAGGTGGCTTTAACCCTTTTTGTGCCAGGGACTTTAGACAGTGTGTACAATGCTATGTGGTTTAAAGGGTTAAATTTGTTACACTGACACAATTATCTCATTTCCAATCCTTAAAACACAATGCATTATTCTCGGGGGGCCATGCTGTAAGTATGAAGGAACTTGCAAAGAGGTCAAGGGTGTCTGCAAACTTATGGACTATCTGTGGTTTGATTTCTTTTTTCTTTTATCAGGGATAACAGCTTATTTAGTGTAGTCAATTATCCAAGTATGAGGCTAAGATGGCACCAGAAAGAAACCAGGACTCAACAGCTTCCAAAGACCCCAGAGTGGGACATAAAGACTTCAACTGTGAGGGCTTTCCACTTTGCACATCTTCATTCACATACGATTGTTTCCCTCCATGCAGCATGCTTACATTTCAGGTTATGGACCACCCTGGTAACCATGCCATCAATTCAATGAGCAGAAAAAAATTGCTCATGTTTCAAACACCGCAAGGAATGAAATACTGCATGTCGTCTTACCCATCCTCAACATCTGGCAAATTCTTTTGAGAAAATTGTTCAGGAAAGAGCAACAAAAAAAAAAATGTTTTTTTTTTTGTTTTTTTTTTTTTAGTGATACAACTCTCTTTTTTTAATAGCTTCCACCTAAAAAGCGATGACTCAACTATCGCTTGAGAAAGTGTGGTTTCTGTGTTGAATCGACAGGCAAAATGAGTGCAAAAAGAAAGGAGAGGGAGTCATATTTCACTACAAGAAATCAGTTCACTTTACTGAACTTTCAGTGTCCTCCACTGCTAATCTGACAGATCAGTTTCGAACATCCTATAAATCTGTTAAACATTCCTAAGTCACAGAAAAACCTAGAAAAAGTCAGCCTTACATGAAAGAACCATGTAATACTTTGGCTGATTACAGGGATACTATAGTATTAACCTTCATCTGCACAGCACTATTTTCTAAAACGGCTTTGCACACAGAGATTTGTTACTGAAAATATGTTGTTACTTTTAGAGTGATGCGCATAAGCAGGAAAGGGGGGGGGGGACATTTGAATATTTCCTAGGATTTTTTCCCAAACCCATACTTGGGTTTTACATAATTAAGGTCTTATTGGAAAAATAGTAGGGACTTCATTTGTCATGCAAGTCAATGATGTTTCTTTAATAGATAATTCATGATTCTTTACAATCGACATATTTTCAGTCGCACGATATAGGATAAATAATAATGACATTCATAATGCACGACATATCTACTTATAGATCTGTACTCAATGCCCATATTTTCTCTTTTTTTTAAAGAGAGAGAACATTACTACTAAAAATGTAGATAATTAGGCTTGTCAGCTGGAGCAATTGAAAAATTCATGACCATTTTTCAGAGAAATGTTAATACTACAGACTCTACAGATATGTTCCACCATACACACTACAGAATAGATACAAAAAGACATAAATGAAAGAATGCCATATGGCACAAAGGAAATGTCCTCAATCCAGTGAAGTAGCAAGTTCATGGCCATGTGACACACATTGAGTATTTTAAAGTTACATTCCGCTTTACAATAGTGATAAAAGTTGACAAAGAATACAACTAGCAGTCTGTTAAGTTTGAGTCATTTTGCTTTGAATGAATGGGCAAGGTTATGTTGCACAGCTAAGTCTGCAATTAATCTGCAGCAAAAAGCATCAAATGACACAAAATGTGCTTAAATTTGTGATATTGAAGAACAGTGAATCATTGCACATGGTTGTAATAATATACACCTCACGCTGTGTCATATAGAGCGCCCAATGCCACATGTAAAATATTGATTTACTAATCAAAAAAAAAAATAAAGATAAGAAATATCGTTGGTGTTTCTTGATTGTAGGATTTCCTTTTGTGTTTGTTTGAAATACTTGAAATATAGAGAACTCCTAGCAACCATGTTGAAGGGTGGATAGCATTAACGATTGATTAAATAGAGCATAGCCTACACATCAGAGGAATGTACTTCCACTTGAACACTTTGAATTTATAAATGAATTGCACTGAATTAACAAATACAAAGTAATCATTGAACTGAAAGTAGAAACAATATAAAAGAGAGAGCAAGATATAAACAGGTTGATATGGATATCTCACAAGTCACAAGTATACAAGTGTACACCATGTCGAGACAAATATGAAATATATCCCAACTGACGTATAAAAACTGAATGTATATCCAATATACTAATTCATCTGGTCACAATTGTGCAGTTTGGATCAATTTTCACATCGCGGGGAAGAGTTTTCTCTGTGGGCGTGGGGAGTGATAATTTGGAGAGTAGATGCCATAAATATCTCGAGAAACTGAGGAGAAGACATCAGCTTACAGGCTAGGGATAGTTAGATGCAGTCTGATACTTGCCACGGGCCTGAATGCTGCCAAACAAGCCCAAATCTCCCAGGCCAAAAAAAAAAGCAAAAAAAAACAAAACATCTTTTGTGTTTTGCATTGAGTTTCGCGGGAGGTGGCAATTTGCTTGATGGAATATCCACAATATGACACCGACAGACACTGAAAGCCCGATATTGGGATCAGTGAAACAGATCAGTAATGAGCTGACACACATACAATGTGTACAACTGACTACAAACTCGAACGGGGAAAAAAAATGAGGCCTAAATGCAAGCAATATTTCATCCCTCATTGCAGATGTAATGAACCTGACTGGGATATGTTTAAACTAGTCGTAGAATTACTCCAGAAGCGCCACACTATATTCATCAGCAATTAATATCAATTTTTGGCAATGGGCTTGGTCAACCTTTCATTTAAAGGCTGCATTTGGCAAGAAAATCATGCTGTCGAAGCCCCCACGGTGAAAAGTCAATAGGATTGACGTGAATACGAGCTAACCATTAGCTCAAATACACTGAGCATTCAACCTTTTATTTGCGAATGTGCAGAGCACATACATTCATTATTAGTAGCCCCCCCCCCCCTCCAAAAAAAAAAAAATGTAAAGAGGAGAAATTTTGGTGATTCTAAAGAGTCTCATTAGTTTTCTCAAGATAGACTGATATCTGTCGCAATCACACATGTGCAAATTAGATGATGTCTTCACCCAACAGCTCTGAATTTGGTTTGAAAATACAAATATCACTATTTTTTTCAATTACAATGTATTTGGCAAATATGTCCTCCTTCTCCTTTACATAATTTCATTCATGCCAAAAATATTGAGAGTGCAGATATGTATGTCAATAAACTGAAGACTTGTTAAGGCAATATCATCGTCTCGTAAAATCTACACATACTGTACATAGATTGTGACCACTATCTGCTTGTAGGTAACATGTGTCATCATTTTCTGATCCTACATCATATTTCATTTAAACTTTCACAATTGGCTTGATTTGATCTTACTTTATTTAAGTCAACTTGAACAAACAGTGAACCCCACTTCATCACTGACTATAAAAGCACGTTGTCAATACCTTGAGTACACATACACTAATGTGCATAAAAACTTAACATACATGTACATACATGTATGTTTGTTTACATGTTTTTTTTTTGTTCTTTTTCAATTTCAACTGATCAAAAAATGGATACCTTCTGCTTTCGTCCAACAGGATCAGGATCTTACCTCAAGCTCAGCCCTGACGATATCAAAGGATCCCCAGGATGCGACGAATGAGCGATCCTTTGGCAAGACTCTGATGTTCTTCCCCTTTTCTCCCATGCTAGCTACCATTCCACTTATCTCCTGTTTTAAAAAAATAAAAAAATAAGAGTGTGCAGAATAGTTTCGTTATATACAACACTGTATGAGCACCACCATTAGCTACCACTGTCCAATACGTCAAAGTAATACGTATGAAAATTAATATATTGTAATTTGATTCACACAGCTTCACTGACATGGTATCTACGTAATGCCATCAAATATTTATTTTCTATTTCAATGCTTTTATTGAAGGCATGTTGTTGTTGTTTCTAGCTTACCTATAGAATATGGCAACTATTTAAAATTCATCTTATTTTGTTATAAAAGCAAAATATATCAGAGCAGTAAAGAAAATTCCAGATATACTGTTGACCATGGAGGGTTTGAATGAAATTGAATAAATAGCCAAAACCTATTTGGGGTGAACAACCCTCTACTCACATTCTATGATCACAATAAAAAATTTCACAGGAAGTACAGATCCATCAAGACAACTAAAGGAACTAGAAATGACTAATACCCAAGCGGTATATCCATTCTTGTTGACACAAACAAGGTGTATCTTACTAGTAAAGTTTGGGTGTATATCAACAGCGAATGTGAACATGTAAATAGCTATGTAATACTTTCACACAAGCTATTGTGATCTATTTTTTTCAATGCTTCAAAATATTGTCTTTCCCACTAGTCAAAGCCAGCAATAATCACTCAGTAAGTGCACATACATGTAAGAGGCAACTTTCATTCACACGTAAGTGCCCTCATATCTAACTTGCAAGATAATGAGCTTTTATTAGTCCTGAGTATTTAATAAAGTGCGCATAATGATACTAGAAAGTGGTGCAACACTTACACTTGATATGATCTCATGATCATGTGTCTGATATTTAAGCGGTGAATACAGTTACAGTGTTTCATTTTTACACTGACTACCTTGTAGCAAATCCCCTTCTTTCATTTTTTTTTGAAACATTAGAATGATATTTATTGCAAGCACTTGGATCATCAACTATAGAATTATGGTACAAAAATACCCTCATGTTTACGCAACTTCTAGAAATAGATATCCTAGTATTACTCACATGTACCTAATATGACATTCTACAGGAAATGGTTTGGAAAAAAAAAATATGCTGGAAAGAAACATTTCATTCCCTGGTCAATGATGTGTGCCTCCAACTGTACATGTGACTTGATTTACTTCCTATTCTCTATATTTAATGTATTTGATATATATCCTTATTCTAACCACTTATCTAGCTTTTCCAAGACTTACATGTATAGAAAGATGATCTATAAAAGCACCCCTGGCCACTGAAAATGTGCCCAATAAGTGACATAATCTCAACATGCATAAACTGAATATTCAAAGATTTTCAAAACAACCCTCTCATAAAACTATGCAAATATCATGATTGAATAAATACCATCTAGTGAATAATTGGATATGTTAGCTGAGCCGAATATAACATACGTGTGTGCTCTTAATTTTGCCATAATGACATGCGCAAAAGTTAGTGTCAATACGCAGTCTTAATCTCCCTTTATGATACCTGTTTAGTAAAGTTTAAATTGATGGAAAACATACTATAATTGTCCTTTTCGGATATCACTGAATGGCTCAGTGGTATGGCAAATGCGCATTATGAAGGCTATAAATGTATCGCCATGACGAGGTTGACAGAACCGAACACTTGCGACAATTTATTTCAACACATCTACGGCCACGCCTAGCAGATTAAAACTGGGCTAACTTCTCTCTGAACTTTCTGAAGGAACTTCTGCGATGACTTAAGCTCAGAAAGCAATGAAGTACAGGGTTAATTAATTATTGTACCACAAGAAGGAATAGATGTCTGTATTATAAACAGACCCTCTGGCAAACTCAACAGACGTCTAAGATAGAGTTTGTCTGAGATGAAACCCTGACAGATCAGAGCAATAAATCAACAGAAGTACAAAGAAAAGTCACAAGTTTGAAGGTCAGTTGAAATCATTTAAACATGGCATGCTTTGGGGATGTCAATATTGTTACATTAGTTATGCTATACTATAATATCACACTGGTCACAAAATTCTGTTTGTTTGTTTTTTAAATCTTGCCAATTCAAAATAAAAAGACGGACTTGTTTCTAATCTTGAGCTGAATGAAGTAATCATCTTGTTGGTCTTGGAGTGTACATAGTATTAATAATATAATTTGAGGACAGTTGGAAAAGAAATACAGGAACAACAACAACAAAAATAACACCAAATTGATGACATTCAGGCAAAACTGTGGGAGTACTATCAAAACAAGATAGAGAGCCAAGTGAATAAACAGACTTTTTCATGGGCCCACTAAAGACCACATAAGATGACTTTACTGACACAAATGATGTTCTGACATTTTTATAACTTCACTCAAAACCGCCACTGATCTCATAGTTTTATTTTGCTTTGCTGCATCATGAAATACTGTCATTTTTTTCCTCTGGTTCATTCGGCTTCAGTTTGTTTGATAAGCGAAAAACAACGCTGATTCGCTTCGTTATCAGCAACCCTGTTATGAATGAATCGATAAACGCCACATCAATGCATTGACTATTTATAGGCCTACATTACAATAATTACTTCACAGAGGCTCATTTTCTGTACTCACTAGCATCTTTTATTCATGAGCATTTTTATTACCTTTGGAGCATTATAATCCTTCACAGGAGCTGATTGTTATTGTAAAGGAAAGTCCTCACTGGAAATACAATTCCATGTTATTTTGTTATTTATTTGATAAGCATCACAATTTATTTTGACTGAATGGACAATAAAGCAATAACCAATAAATCATTTGAACAGAATTGAATTGACATTATGTAAATTAAACCACATATATAATATGAAAATGCAGCAGCACTATGGTTCTGTCTACGCTGTTTAAATTTTAATGTCTTGAGCATCAAGGACTTATATTCATCAAGTCCAAAAACACTTTTTTTGCCGGATGAATTCTTGGTTGATGTTTTCAAAGCAAAAATGGTGCATGCTAAACTTACATCTCTGACACTGTCTGCTCTGTAGTCTACATGGATGACATAGAAGAAATATGGACGGTATATGGCCCTCAGCAACTGATCCTGTAATGAAAATGAAACATGAGACATGATATGTGGCATTAGTCATAACAATATCATATATATGTGTGACCTGGGGTCTGCTATCAAGATTCTTTGATTTCACTCTAGAAATGGAAACAATGGTACCCAACAATATGGTGATAACTATATCAAATAACTACCACTGTGACACATCATCTTAACAACAACATTATTACTATCATTATCATTATTATTATTATTATTATTATTATTATTATTATTATTATTATTATTATTATTATTGTTATTATTATTATCATTATTATTATTATCATTATCATCATTATTATAGATAATAGCAACATAGCTACAATTACTGATAAACTGTGATGACAAACTTCAAATAACAAATTCACATATGTTAGGAGATTTTGATAGAAAATCATCTTTCAATAAGAATGGACTGGCATACATATATGCCTTTGCATACTTTTTACAAATACTGGCAAAGTGTTTCTGCTGCCAAAAGTGAGACACACCAGAATGTATATAAATACACTACAGTGCTTTGCAAAATAAAATACATACAAGTGCGAGTACATGCATCTGACTACACAGTATGCATGAAATGTATGCAGGCAGAATTAGTTTGAGCTTGAGCTTCTTACAATACATGAAAATCAATAGTGCCAGGAGAAATCAACTGTTCTTCAACAATCTGCATAAGTGTGCAATTGTTTCAGGATGCCAATTCACACAGAAATGAAAGCAACTTTAGAACTGAATGATTTCTCAAGTTACGCTGTGAAGAGGATAAAGGTTGATCTGAAATGTACAGGCTGGCAGATATACATGTACCAGGTGTCCCTAATTTTATAATACACCCAAAATGGATTAATCAATAATAAACCTTGAACAAAGCTTTCATATGGAAGTCAGTCTGTTAGAAACTATACACACATACACACACACACACACACACACACACACATGCACATACACATTGCATTATATACACACACAAATATAATTGTACAAAGAACTCCTTTTTGCTGTACCTTATCATTACGCTGAGATACATTTAAAAAAAAAAAAATCAATATTAACCCGTTCCATATAATGGAAACCTGTTTGCCTGCATATTAAGTCTATGGGCATTTCAGAATTCAGTATGGAACAGGTTAAGAAGGATACACCGCATGTGACCAACGATTCTGTTATCAGTGTTCTCATAAGCACAGCAATATCAAACTGTATGACGTGAGATTTTGGCGAGTATGAAACTTCCGCAAATTTCGTGAGGAGCACAGATTTGTGAAAGTAAAATGTACACAAAAGTTTTCGTCTATACACACAACTGCATTGTGGCGAATGCCAGCTCTAATTCGCGAAAGTTTCATGCCACAAGTGTTTTTGGTCATACATTGCACCGTGTGCCATGTCTGCTTAGGATCTCGTACTACGGAAAGATGCAAATTACAATTTATGCAACAAATTATCTATGAGGAATCTTTAAGTGATTTCGAATTATTCAAAAAGCAAGATATTGCCACAGGGGCAGGGAAGGGATATATGAATCACCCTCCCTGGACAAAAACATGTACTTCCTGAACCATTTAATTAAAAATTTAAAGCATGTTTAACTCTCAGATTACCATCAAATGGCTATCAAGTGATTGCTAGCTTGAATTGAGAGCTATATCTATACATGATGTAAGATATCAGATTTACTCAAGTTGAAATTTAAGCGACCCACAGACACCCCTGATGTAGTCAGTCCATTTGAACGTACTGAACTGATGCTCTCTATGGCCTTGCTAATCCATGCTACGCTCACAGCTAAATGACAAGACAAAGTTTTGAGATCTGTCAAGAGAGCCAATAAGTACTTGAAATTATGACTTTACCCCCACCCCCATAAAAAGTGTAACAGTATAATTATGGATATTGTAGAATTACTTAGAGACAAAACTAAGTAGGCTTGAACCTTGAATCATTCTGTAACTACCATATTGTACAACAATAGGCGCGGTCAGACTGGCAAAAGATTGAGAAGTCTAACATTGCGATCTTTAAGATCTCGAAGTTTTGCCAGTGTGACCGCAAACTTCCCACTCCAACTAGGGATTTTTCCCCCATCCCCTCAAAACTTCTTGATCTGTCTGCGGGCAGTGTCTCAGAAGCGCAAGGCCACTGTCATGTACAGATGTGCATTGTTACGTCACAATCACTAGCCATTAGATGGGGCGCTCTTTCATCTTTCTTGCGCGCGCGCACCAATAACCCAAACTTCTCAATCGAGAAGTCTGGCTGCCAGTGTGACCGCATGGATTTAGAGAATTTCACAAAATTGATTTTTGTGAAAAAAGTGCGCATTTCCTTAACCTGTCACTGATGTAGTAATATTATTCCCCCTGCCTTCTGAAAGAGGCAAGTCAAACTTTCTTTCATTATGCGAGAAAAGTGAAAGTATGTTGAATTTTCTTTGTTTTCTTTATATCATTGTACACAAGTGACTTCACAAGCTGTAGCAGTCTTCTCATCCAGCAGTGACTGAGCAGAAACTTCAAAAATTCATAACTTGTGAATGGATTGTCCGATTTCCCCCAAACTTTCACTGATGTGTTCTACAAATACTCTTGCATTCACTGATTCCACATGTATATGAAGGTGAACTTGTCCTTTAAAGGGGTTGGCTAGTAACTGATCAGTGGGAATCAGTGTGAATGCTGGAGGATGATTGTTCCAATACTTGTGGGGTTCATTTAAGAGTACATTATATATCTATTCTTGTGTGAAAATTATTTGCCTCAGAATGGTCTCATATTCAAGTAATTTGCAGTTTAATGTTTCCAGGAAAGCGTCCCTGGTCAGTGACGGGGCATTAATCTTTACATTACTTGAATATGAGACCATTCTGAAGCAAATAATTTTCACACAACAGTAGATATATAATGTACTCTTAAATGAATCCCACAAGGATTGGAACAATCATCCCTCAGCATTCTCTTTGATTCCCACTGATCGGTTACTAGCCATCCCCTTTAAGGTGATAACAGGGAGACGATTCTGTGTATGAAGCTCATCCATGATACCTTTCCCTGCTATTTGCCAGATACAATCCTACAAGAATAGCCTCTGACACTTAGCTCTCGCGACATGACTCCAACATGACAAAACATGTAAAGTCATGATGATTCAGTATGCACAAACTTTCCATTGTGCTTGCCCCATGCTTAGCCTCACATGAAACATTCAGCAGGCTGACACAGGATGCCAGAACTGTCTACTGGCTAATCACATTTTGGGTGAATTCATGGGCATTAGACCGGTCTGAGGTCAAGGCTATCGCACACAATCGCCAATGTTCTGCAAGTAGAACATGGGATCACAGTCAAATGCACACATCCAAATGGCCTTGAGAACTTAAATTGAAAGACTCTGTGGTCTGCCCTTTACCACTGGAATACACAAGGTTCTTTGCCATTCGATCCTCCCCTCCCCTCCCTTGTTGCACCCCTGAGGGTGCAAAAGGCATCTATTTATGGTAGAAAAAAAAATATCTTTACCTTTCCTATGATGGTAGTATCATTGTAATACAATTGGGGAAAGCAGTATTTTCCATGAAATCTGCAGGATTTTTGGCAAAAATATTACCTAATACTGCAAAAAGGTATTAGTTGGCATCTCTGCACTCCTGAAAAACTTCAACCTGTCCTAAATTGGTCTGGAATTAACATTACTTTAATAGGGAAACCATTCAGTGCATTGACATACAGTGTAGGCAATACAGTCATCTTATCATAGAAATTATTTCCACTTTGCTAGATGACCATTCCTAGAAATCTGAAATACAATAATTTTAGTCAAATTCATAATTCTGCAACAATATTCAACAGCATCTCTTAATATGCATATTTTACCAAGATTTTTACCAAAATTCATTACAATTCACAGATTCTTATTACCAATATGATTTACTTAGCGGCAAATTTATTCAAAGGAACAATGGGAATTAAGCATACTCAAGAAAATGTGTCCATATCTAAAGGGTATCAAACCTGTCTAAAAGTATGAATTTTTTTTTTTTTAAGAAAGTTCTGGAAGAAATGTTCTTTTTCTACAGCTAAGTTGACATTATGTATTCAATTTCAGACCTTGGCATATAGACCTTTTGAATGAAAGCCATATTCCCAGTATATGAGCGAAAGCCGTTCAGGAAGGCAGTGAACCCAAAAGAATCATTCCTGCTTCATTAACAGGAGGTATCCTAAGGAAAAGGTTCAGCAAAGGGAGTCCAATTGTTCCTGGTGTTTTCAATCTCATGTCTAGAGGGAATACTTCCTCCCCCTGACCTTTCTTGGGGGTGTCCCTTTCCCTGAAGACGCCCCTCCCCATCTCCACTCTTGATGTCTCCTCGCTACGCCCTTTGAGGACAGACATGCTGGCCTATTTCGGTAGAAGGGGTCCTCGAGTGAGAGTGATTGTCATGGGTAATGAACGCAAGAAAGAGGCAAGTTCTCTCAAATGGCGACTCCACAATTTTCATAATACGCACTATACCCTATCATGGACAATGCCGTTGCAGTCGACGAAGCTGATGCATTCCTCATCCAGTGATGTATCACACTCTCTGGTGATGTTCCCTTCCTTTTTTTGATACACACTATTGCTCTCAAGATAATTGTGTTTTTCTTGAACACTGCATACAAGCTATATATTTTGCAGGTATAATCAATATTTCATGGATTAGGATTTGTAAGACAATGCCGTGAGTGTTTCGTTTCCCGATCGAAAACCAAACTGATGGAACGCAATGGAAATATTTCCCCTGTTATGAAAAAGCGAACAACTTCCCACCTTGGAGAAAATATGCATTGCAGCTGTGTCACAAATGCGAATATTTTCAAGAGTTATTGATTTGAGAAATGTTGGCACAAGAAAGTCTTGAAAAACGAATTCACTGCAACATATACCATGGGTACAGCATGTGATCCTAATCGACATGAATGCAGCAAGAAATTCATGAATAATGAACATTCTTCTGGGGCAGGAATACAGGAATATTATCAATCAATCAATAGTGCTCAATTGTGGCATACATAAACTGACCTTGTTGCCAGTAATGATATCATTTTACTGAGTAATATCATTAATTTAGCTTCACTGGGTTATCAAGGTGATATTACATCAAAAATATGACAGATTGTGACTCTGCTATCATCATAGATATCGCCAAAATTTCCTTGTTTGAGATATTTTTGTAAGCACCACTGCACGAGGGGCAGAAAAATGTTCATACTTTCACCTATATTGCCTTTTTTATTGACAATGATGACTCACACCCTTTTGGGAATTTGCAAATGGTGATCTAATACGAGCGCTTATTAGTAGAAAAAAAGAGAGAAAATAAATAAAAAAGGATTATAAAAACATGTCTGACTTTAATTTTTAAAAAAATCCTACAAGATTAAATAGAAGTATTTCAAGACTTATGCGAATGAGTCTGTAAAAAAAATCACTTTACTTCCCAAATGCACAATGTCCAACATGTGCTTCCGGATGAGAATACATTAATGTGTATTTCTGAATCAGAATATGCGCTGACCAAATTAAAATGCACACAAAAGTTCTTGTCTATAAAGATACTATACGCACTGAATGACAGTGACAATTTGCAAAATTTTCCTGCGCAAAAAAGGCTGTCGGCCCCAGCTTGCAAAAATTTCATGCCTCAAAAATATCTTGCTTTACAGCATACTTGATTGAATGTCTTCTGCAGCAAAGTATATACTTGAGTGTTCCTTCTGAAGTGGTGACATGAATACCCATATTTATCACAAGTGAATGTACTATAAGATTACCAATGCACTAGGAATAATGCTGCAATGCCAACATTCTGACTTTATGTTTTGCATAATTTTGGTTGATTTTCTTCAGAATTTTATAATAAAAATTAGAGACTGCTCAAGTGGCAGAACCCGGGAGGATGTACAAACACTAATTCAGCTTTATATCTGACTCAAAAGAGTCAGTAATGGATTTGGCAAAATGGTACGGCACAGTGGGATATCACTACAGTCACCCTTGAAAGAAGACTATTATACGTGAAAGGACTTTGTGAAATTCACATCAAGTAATTTACTTCAAAACCATAGCAATGCAATTATCATTACTTTTCTTTCCAAGGTTTTGTTTTGCTCTGAATGTTTTTCACTGAATGAGGACTAATGACCACTAAAGTGGAATTGTTCGGAAAGTAGCAATGAGGCTGCTACGCTCTGTAATGGAATCAGCTGTGAAATTCTGCAAAGTGGCAGAGCACAGTGGGATGTCACTTCAGTCAGCCTGGGAGTGAGGCTATCATCCCCCTCTCCCCCAAGGGCTGACTGGTGAGGAGTGAGCTCTCCATTGGTGTCTTGTCTCCCTGGTAATGGGATAATGTTCCTTGGGAGATTCCATTCATCGTCTTCATTGTTCCCCCTTGATGGCGAAGTCTGGCTGGGAAAGCAATTACTTCCTTCACATATATAACATGAATAATTCTCCCTAGCCCTCAGGGTGTACTAAATAATGTGGCCCCAGGCTCATTAGTACCTGGGATTAATGAAAAAGTTTTCACAGCGCTCGTGGCCAAATTTTTAGATCAGACCTGTTGAATATATGTATACTACCTTTAATTTTCCGCATTCTCTGATTGTGTGGACTTATAGCGATCAATTTGGAAAACATAAACGCTTAGGCCCGAATTCATGAAGGTGGTACAAATGAAACCATGGTTTAAACCATGGACAAAAACCATGGAGCGCCAAGTGTCGCACGGAATATTTCGTTACGAAATTGGTCATTTCGTCAACAAAATGACCGTTTTGTTAACGAAATTATCATTTCGTGGACGAAATGTTAATTTAGTTACAAAATGTTGTCATTTCGTTACAAAATAATCATTTCATCGACGAAATGACTGATTTCGTAAAGAAATATTCCGTGCAACACTTGGCGCTCCGTGGTTTTTGTCCATGGTTTAAACCATGGTTACATTTGTACCACCTTCGTGAATTCGGGCCTCAGTGCTTGGTAGCTTATCTAGGTATACAAGACAGGTAAATTTGCAACATTTAGTCATTGCCAGGTGGTGGCAGGAGAAAATGTTTACTCCATTTAGTCTGTACATACTGAGCACTGATGACTCATTAGCAATTTCACAGAATTCACATCGAAAATGCCAGACTACAAAAAAAATACAAAATACAAAAATACAAAACAAAACAACAAGAGCAAATGCTATCAAAAGTAGCAGTCCATAAGAGGTCTCAATAGTGTCGGCATTTTCTGTACAGAAAAATGGCATACACTTGGTTTCACATGTACAATGAATATAACATTAACCCATTCTAGAATGACAGCATTCAATGCCTATAGAAGATTTGTTTTTTTCTTCAGGGCCTAAATGAGTACTTTGATGAGGACTTTATTTGCACCTCTAGTTCTATTTAGAACTCCACAAAGGCTTTTCATTTAACGTCATGTGAAAGGAAAATTGATTCCATTATGCCTCGCCCTCAGTAGCATAATGGCTGTGTGACAAAAATAAGAAAGAAGAAAGAGGCAACCACTTCTTTGCTAGCCACCTCCTCAACCGCCATACAGTGTATGACGTACTGCCAGTCAACCGCTTAAAATTGAAGCTCAGTCTAGAGGTGCTCTAGCCAGGCTTTCCCCCAGTCTCATGCCACTAATGATCAGCATTTTTTGATTGAGCTGGAGACACTGCTCTTTTCTTTCGATGAGTGAAAAAAAAAGTTATGCGCATGCATTTGCAGATAATGACGGGACAGTTTAGTCATTTCTTTTCGGTTCCTGTCTCTGGAATACAGAAAAACCGACAAGGAAAAGAAGAATTCCTCTTTAAAGGTGCTCCTTCTCTACCAGATGTTTAAAGGAAAACAGAACACTATCTTCTGATCCAGACTATTAGGTCAGAGGTTGTGGTTGTGCTCTATGTTTAATAGTCACCTCTACAACCCCACATTCCCCCCCCCCCCCCACTCTGAATTTACTGATAAAATTTATGATTAGTTAAATTATAACAAAAGGACACTATACCAAACACAGTGTGGTTTTTGGAGTCTGATGAGTAACAGTTTGATTTGAGACCACAATGATAATTTGCAAATGAAATCTAGCACCTGCCTGAATTTAAAGAGAGTAAATATTTGCCCAATTTGATCATGGGTGACTGGCCTAGGCCCCAGGCTCATACATAGGATGCATAATGTAGGGCCTACACTGTATGCCCTAGTTGTTTCTGTGCAGATGCTTAATTAGCCCTTGTTTGCTGAAGGCACACTGCAGAAATATTGGAGCAATGTTTTCTTTCAGGTACGATTAAATGTGATACTGTAAAAGTGGAAACTTTCGTGCATTTTACGAATTTCGTGCATTTCGTGCAATCAGACGCGAGCATGAAAATAAAAGCACGCAAATATTTCTGCATGCCATATGTCCCAGTAGCTAATGTCCTGATTCCGTGGAATTAAAAGCACAAGAAATCCATCTTACCCAGCCGCGACAAATTACTTGTGCAAAAATATCCACTTTTACAGTAGATCTAAGTTCAAAATTGATTTTAAAAAGTTTTACACTGACAAATGAACTTGCTTTGTAATCATGTTTCTGACATATTTTCAAAGTTCAGATGTTCAGAGTTGGGCATGTTCAGACGGTAGAAAATAACTGAATTCTATGTAATAACTGCCAGATACAACTATAGTTCCTTTAAATACCACCTGTATCACAAACATGAAGATATGTCACTCAAGCATGCAAATCCATTATTATACACTGGGAATATGTGCAAAGGTGTGTACATACATGCCTGTGTAATGCACCATGACAGAAGTGAGTTCAAGGTCAGGCTTAGCTCCACCTTCTCAATCATAATCATCTTTAAAATACTGTATAAATTTTTCACACTGCACACACACACACACACACACACACATAGAATCAAGCACAACGTGAGTAAAAAAAAAAAAAATGCTCCTGAACCATGAACATCCAAACCCGTTTGTGAGAAAAATGATTCAAATTTGCTTTCAGACTTTGATAAACATTACTTAATTGTCATGAAACATACACTGTATTCCTACGCGTGTACACACAGGCTCTTTGGCAATGTGAAATGGCTCCACAGGGCTGAGAGAGATAGGCTGCGTTTATCATCTTTTCCATGTTTGTAACATGTTTCAATATCCACTATCAAAATGCATAAAATCATTTGCAAAGGCCTTTTGGATTGCATTTCTCGAATTGTTGCATTTATCATCTCAGAAACTCCAACCCCAAGCACCTTCTGATCTGGAGATTCTCCTGCCTGAAACCCCTAGCAAACGGGAGACTCCAACTTGATGTGCACGAAGTGCACATCACGAGCGCGAAGCCCCAAGTTCTTTGCGGCCAGGGTCCTCACGGCCCTTGAAGCTCAAGGGTTCTAGATGCTCTCTCATGCTATCTAAGGCTTATTTTTCAACATACGATGACACTAAGTACGAAATCATTTCTAGCGGGAGACACAGAGCCAGGGCGGGAGAAATTAAATCTCAAGCAGGAGAATGGAAGATTTTGCAAAAATGGGCTTTCGGCGGGAGATCTCCCATCGAAAGCGGGAGAGTTGGAGTCTCTGTCATCTCTATCATGAGTCAATTGGGAGGCCTTGTCACTGTGCAGCTATATTGCACAGTATGACCTGAGGAGCAGAGAAGTGTAGTTGGCAGTAGTTGGCATGGGCAGGCCGAGCTATAATTGCAAAACAAAATGACTTTGCATTTAAATCATCTCAACAGAAACACGTTTCTGGCTCAAACGTGTTCACACCTTTTTTTTTGGGATTCAGAAAGTTGTTTCGAGCCCCCAAATCAAAACAGCTTTGCTTTTTAAACTGCCCAAATCTCCTTGAAAGTTGTTTGGAAACCTGAATTCTATGCCAAAAGTGAGATGATGAATGCACCCTACGGGAAAAAGATAGAATGCTATTCCCACTTCAGTGTTGTTTCCTGTCGTAGAGTTCAAGCACAATGGAAACACTGCTGGACACTACATTATGCCATCCTGATAAAGTCAAAACTGTAAAGAGCAGGTGGAAAATTAAGTCTACCATTACCACCAGCAACCCTGTCGCACACAAAGCCACTAGCACTCTCAGATGCTAAAATCTGTAACAATAACAACTTTCTAGTTCTACACCAAATGACCAATTTCTTGGCCTCAATCTAAGCACGAAATATCCATCATTTAAAAAATAGTACTGCCAGCTTGCCAATCAACATTTTTACACTCCAAGTGTGGGAGCATTAACAACTTCAATGGCTTCTTTTATACTGCATTAGCACACAGGTCCAAAAAAAAAAAAAATCAAACTTGTTGAATAAAACTAAATGCACGAAAGTATTTGTTGCCCTTATCAAATGTTCATAGAGAGGTTTCAGACCGCGAAGGAGTTTCATATAAATGTCTTGAGAAACATTTCTCATTCTAATCACATTATGGTTGAAAACTCTGAGAACAAATCAGATTTTCATTTCACCCACATACATTTCTTAAATCACAGTCGGCCAATCACGGTTCAGGGGAATTTTCCAATCTAGTTGGGCTTGATTCTGATTGCACAAATACCAAGGTGCGTGTAGCCTGAACATCTGACCTCAAAACATGATGGAGGAGGCGGGGCTTAGCTTGACCTTGTATTTACTTCCTCCTGAGTGCATGCACATACAAATGTACTACTATGCACTCTTGCAGGAAGAAGATCAAAAGTGTCGGTGCTATTTTGATTGACAGGCCACAGAGTTTTGACAGGAAGGTCATTTGCAGTGAGCAGCTACTGTAAAACGAGGAATGTTTGCATGCATTTTAATTTTGCGAATTTTGTGAGAGCCAAGATTCACAAAATTAGAATGTACGCAGAAGTTCTTTTCTATCAAAACGATATGTGTTGAATGCCAGAGGCAATTCACGAAAATTTCATAATGCCATGAAAATATCTTGTTTTACAGTAGTATACAGAGATGCATTTTTGTTGGCTGATCATTCAATAACTCTCTACACATGGAAAAACGCATTGAAGAGACATACTTTAAAAAAAATAATCACATTCAAATTAATTTGATAGTACGAACCTCCTCATTCAGTGAATGGATTTATGTCTTGATCTTCAATATATCTATAAAATGTTTTACAACCACATGGCAGGATAAGTCATCTACACCAAATTATGTTCTAATTTGCCTGCACCTCCTGCAGTGCATGTTTCACAGCATCACTGAGGAGAGCTTACTAATATCCTACTTGATCGGTGATTTCCTGAATGTTGCGAGTTATCAAAACAGACCTTCAGTGTAATCAGCCATGGCTGCTCTACCCCTGTGATTTCCAGTCCATTCACAAAAAATACTGAACATCTCAGCCGCGGACTGAACAAATAGAGTTTGCACAATTCACCAGGAAAAGGAAATGGTTTTTGTTTCTTGCCTGGCCAGGGCCTTTTTTTTTTTTCACAACACAACTCCATATTGTCTGACAACTTTCTGCAGGTTTCGTGTAATTATTGCAGTTCATTACCACATTCATATGAACATCACAAGCGCTGTAAACAGGACACTCTGTATTTCCTCATCAAATTTATCATCCAAGCACTCTGTAGTCACTAAACTTGCAGCAAATATGTTCCGCTTTTTCAGAAGCATCTTATTCTTCCACAAAATTGTTGCCAGAGCAACTGGTAACACCGACACATACTTGAAACTTCCTTCGGGATAACATGGCTCGATAAGCCTCTCATCGTGGTTCAGTACTCGGGTTGGGTTTTGGGGTGAAATGCTAACTTTGGGGTGGTCTAAAAATGTGTACCACTTCCTCCCCCACATCCTGGCTGCATGATATGCACATGAAATGTTTCCTCAGCTGCCACTGGCAAGCTGGAATTCTCATCACTTTTGTCAACTTTGAGGGAAAAGAACACATCATGACATGTGGAGACCATCTCTCTGAGGGTGTCTGTCAATTTACAGAAAAAATGTGAAAATTAAACTTAAAGGGATGGTACAGTTTCGGTTGAAATGGATTTCAGGTTTCCAATGTTTTTGATGAAAAATGATTTTTTTTTAAAGATAATGAGAGACCTCTCATGAAATGTGAAAAAGCATGATTCTAAGAGGAATTCAAAGTTTATTCAATGAAAATTGGTTTAGAAATGGCAGAGACATCCAAGACAAAGCGATTCTAATAAAGGTGGGACCTAACTTTTATTAGGATTGCTTTGTTTTACTTTGTTTTTAAATATCTCAGCCATTTCGAAACGAATTTTCATCAAATGAACTTTGAATTCCTCTTTATGCTTTCTAACATTTCATATAAAGTGGTTTCTACACTTGTAAGTATCTTTCAAAAGGTCAAAAGCTGAATCCTCATCTCAAACGATACTATACAATCCCTTTAAAGTCTCTAAGACAACATGCGATGTTTAGGTCAAAGAGGACGAGGACTCTCTAGCTATCTCTTTCTGAGTTCAACCTCCTCACTTAGCAGACAGAGGGATGTACACCTGGGTAGGCTCATCAGGGCATACTGTCATACGAGGTGAGATTTTACTCATACCACCCTGACACATTGTGAATGGTGAGATGATGAACTCCTGTGGTAATACTAGTAGCATTGCGAGCACTCATAGCAGAGCCACTTACTTTGGCAAGCACTAACACACTGAAGGCTTCTGGATATTTCATCTGCACATTATGGAACTTTGTAACTTTAGACATACACTTCGTTATCACTAGGTCTATGCCAACTTTTTTTTTAAATAATCAGAAACATTAACCTAAAAGATGTTCCACCTTAAAAATTTAAATACAGTTGAACCTCTCTTATCCGGCCTCCCTTTATCCGGATCTCTCTATTATACGGACGCAATCTCGCCGTGATTTTTTTTAAAAATAATTACGGGAGGAAAGGGGGATTCCCAACTCCTTGAGAACTCCTACACAAACACACATGGATAACATATACTTGATACATTTCTTAATAATTATTTAGGTAAATCATCCCAAGAATTTATAAAAGAAAATGATTTCATTCTTGCAAACACGAACCTCTATTTTGGGGTCTGTTACTGAGTGTAACAATGAAAAGGTTGCAGTATACACATTACTACATGTGGTACTACAATGGGCTACATCAGTACATGTGTATGTATTATAAAGCATTGAGTCTCCCGTATCCGGCCAAATCCCTTATCCGGATGAGCCTCGGTCCCGATTTGTCCGGATACGAGAGGTTCAACTGTAAAAGTATTTATCATTCACCACTTTGGACATCTTAATATTACTGTACAAGTGGAAATTTTCATAATGAGTATTTTTTTCTATTTTGCACTCAGGCTGGTAATTTTTGGTTCTGTAGGCTTACAATAAAAAATCTAAAATAATATTACACACAACAAGCAAAAACTTTGTGCATTTTATTTTTGTGCTAATATGATGTCATGTAAAATGCATGCAAATTTCCAAATCACAAAAATATTCACTTTTCTGTACCCCACGAATAAATTCAGTATGTATTTATACGTCAAATCAAATGCAATATGGGTATCTTCAGGACATAGCCTATTCATTACTTTAGTGCTCACTGCAACTTTTATCTGTTGGAAACTTTTCTACAGTATTGTAGGCCTATCCACTGTCCTACTGTATGATTTACATATCATTACAGAAAAATACTTTAATGATCCTAATGAAATTTTGTAAAATTCATCTTGAGATTCTATATCAGTGATCTTTTTAGAATGACTACTTGGAAGTACAATACCCTACCATCAATCTAGATATCATGATCATAAACTAGCTGCCTTGACTACTATTACATATACCACGGCCCTCTTAATCAAATAAAGAGATAATAATTCATTCTGACAAAACATCACCCATAATTCAACATGCCTGCAATCAACTGCAACATCTTCGTGATGCAGGACCCTAAATGCACTTTCTAGACTGACTTAATGGCCAACAAAACTAGACAAGTGTCTGCACTTTGCGAAAAATTCAACTCTGAGCTGATTTCTCTCCCCCCCCCCCCCCCATAAGGCAATTAATTCAATTAGAATGGATACACAGACATTTTTCTTTCTGACACATGAAATGTGTCTTTGTAGCATGGATGGCATTACAAAGTGGCCATGATCTGTGACTCGTATCCCGTCTACCACAAAGGTGAATATCCACTTTCCATGATTGATAGAAATCATTGTGTGCCCGGAAGAACGATGCAAACACACACAAGGCGCATGTTAAACAGGCCTTACCAGTGTTCACATCATCCTTTCGGGCACATAACAAAATCATCTCTAGTTATCAACATCACTTGTGATGACAGATTATGCAATTGAAGTTCAGTTTTCTCCAAAGATAGCTTCCTTCTTGACTGTTCATATCAAGGATACCATATTATGTAACACATCCCCATGACAGATTATGTCGAAATCAATTTCATTTGTCACAGGACACCCAATCAACTTTTAAATTTTCCAAAAGAATGTCTGTTTTCGTCATAAACTGTTTTCAATGTACAGTACTTCAAGGACACAATGTTATGTAACACATACTATTCTAAGAATGATAGACACGTTCGCTCATTTTGGGTCTATGTTGTCACAACAAGACTTCACAAGACTTGAGAAAACTTCTTAATATCAGGAACTTGCTGGGATTTCGTAATGACGCAAACAAATTACTGTACAAGTGGATATTTTCGCGCGACTAATATTTCGCGCTCGGCGGGGTTAGAAGAGTTTCGCGTGTTTTTAATTCCGCGGAATCAAGACGTCAACTACTGGAATATATGGCAAGCAAAAACATTCGCGTGCTTTTATTTTCGCGCTAGTTTCTGGTTGCGCAAAATGCGCGAAAATTTCAACACTGCGAAAATTTCCACTTTTACAGTATTTCAGCTTCCACTAAAATAGCACCAAGCCATGATCATATCTTACCAATCTGATAGCAGATAAACATCATCTAATGATAAAGGGAAAGAAATCACTACGAATCAATCCAGTCAATTTCAACAAATTTTACAAGAAACATTTTACAGATGTACAATTGTATATGAAAAGGCCAAAGACGTAAGGGATAACAGTGAAAAAAAGACAAAAAAGCATGGATTACACAGCTACGATTACAACAAATTATGCAGGTAATATTACGGTTGAGAAACGACAAGAAATTACGACAGAATCCTTTGTAATTCCTGAAATACCAAACATGAGAATAAAACTATCTATCACAATATGCGCTTATGAAATGCAACATCATATTTGTTAATAGATAATACTTCTTCACAAAGTTGTAATCATTGATATACACAACACAAAAATGTCATACTTCATAGTGCTGCAAATAAGTGATAGATTCTAAATGTTACAACACAAATTATACACATAATGCATTTTAGGCAGATTAGGGGAGGCTGCACAGTTTACACTCCCTTTCTTTTTATCTCTGCCAAAACTGCATTTCATCTTGACTTTCGACTATAGGGGGCGGGTTATGCAGGGGTGTATCCAGGATTTTTTCTGGGGGGGTCGTAATCCCAAATTTTTGATCTTTACCTTTGTGAAGGAGCGGAGTGACCGAGCGGTGGGAGGGTGTGGGAGGGGTGTCCCCCTCCCACGGTAGGGAGTTTTTGAATTTTATATCTTAAAATGGGGCCATTTGGTGCATACAAAAGTGACTTTTTCGGCATGGAAGTGCGGTTTAGAAATAAGATATGGCATATTCAAACTAAGTTACGAAATTTACGAGGTTTTTGACAATTTGCTGGAACACCACCTGGTCACTTTTTTTTTCCTGTTGTATATAGGGTAAAAAGCCCTTGAAAAACAAAAATGTCTTTTACAAAAAGTGGACCTTTTGAAAATTTTTTTTTTGGGGGGGTCGTAAGACCCTCCCGACCCCCCCCCCCCCCCCCCCCCCTCTTGCATACACCCGTGGTATGGGGTATGGGGATGAGGATGGAGAAGGGGAATTGTGGAAAGCTATACCACTTCAGACATCAAATATTTGAGATCACGTATTAATCATACAAACAAGGCAGAGAACCCTGGAAAGCTGAGAGTATTGACCAGGACAACAATGTCTGCAGAGAACCTACTTGAAGACATGTCTGTTGCCATGACTACAGCAACCAGACTTTACCGTGGGGGATATAGCCTCTTCCCACAGGCCTGGCTCAACAAGAGGATATGTATAGGCCTGAGAGAGCCGTTGTATAGGATATGACAAAGTTATGTCTGTTTTTACCACATGAATTTGAAGTGACATACACAAGTGACACTTGCGGCACGCGTAATTCGTAACCGGTGTTCCCTTGCAGGCGAGACTAAGCGTCGACAACAGCTTGAGATCACTTCCATGCCGTGGCCAGAATCACTTGAGGCATTTTCCACAATCCACACAATCAAACTTTTTCCTGTTCACTCAAATATCTCATTGCTGACACCAACAGGAAGAGAACTTCCATTTGACATGTGCCTCCGTACTGTACGTCAGACATCAAAAGTATGGCAAGTTTACAACTTCCCCCCCCCCCCCCCCCTAGAATTATCATTTTCCTTCTTACTAGTTCACTCATTACAAGTTCAGCACTGTGTCACAAGAATAACTTTCATTTGTTCATGGGAGCTAACTGATATAAATGTGCCTCCTTATATTATACCATGATTACACAAAGCAAGACAGAAATAAGCTATAGACTGCAAACCCAGTCACATGATCTCATGTTATGTGTCAAGGAACTATCAATTGATTATTTGGTGATTTCATACTATCTGAATATTCATGACTTCACAATTATTTGTCAAAAGCTTCAATCTTCACTGATATACAGCTGTACTGCGTCCTCAACCCCAATCCTCATGTTCAAAGCGAGTGTCTCCTATTACAGGCAATCCCCTCTGTAGCAGTAGAAACGCCCTCATAGCTCATGTGCCAAGGTCACATGAGGTTTGAGTCCAAAATGGACAATCATTGCATAAAACTTCAAAACTGATTGATATTGAAATGACACAGCCTGGTGCTATTCTAAATTGCTTGTGCAATGCCCTGAATAAACCACATGAAATTAATATCACCACAAAAAAAAAAACATTCTGGTAATTAAAGAAACTCCTTGATGCAAATGGAATAGGATGACTTAATCTGAAATACGACACCTTGTGATAGCAAAGTCGACAGTGACTAGAGAATTTCCGTCATTCAGCCGAGTCAGCACGTTGGTTACTAACACCTTTAAAGGGGTACATCAGCCGCCAGCAGCAGCAAGTACTGAAAAGTGAACTTACCAGTGTCTGAGGACTACTGTGGGCTAGTATAAGGAAACCCAGGCGGGCGGGAATCAGGTTGATGTAGGGATCGCTCAGCACTGCAATGGAAAACAAGAATACCGTACATTGAAGTTAGGATTCAGTGCTAAGAGAGCATTCTCTTGAATCTTGTCGGGTATTATCAACTAATTTGTCAGCATGAGATTTCTTGAAGGTAAATTCACCTATCAAGGGCAATGGGGGATACTGAACAAAACTTGAATCCCTTCCAACTCCAAACAATGGCTCAAGACCATTAACTTGTTCTAATACTCGTAATAGTCATATCTGTTTTATGTAAAAATCATGGAAGAACAATGAAAGATGAGGTAATCCTGGAAAGCCACGCAAGGTAAACATGGACCACAGGTGATAAAACATTCAAGTTACATGAGATGCAATGGCAATATCTATACATATTTCAATTCAGAATCAATATTGCACTCCCACTATCAAAAACAACAACAAACTTTATATCAGTATCAAATTGCACAGTCTCATATAATGCAAATTTCTGTTTACCCCGAACAGTCTGAGCCCTGCAAAGTGAGAGGGGAGGGGAAAAAAAAACCAGTTCCTGTTACAAAGGAAGAAAGCATTTCCTTCTCTGAAAGCCCAGACATTAAGAAATAAGACTACCACGCATATCTGATTGATCAATGATCGGCCCTCCACCAAGCCTGAGAAAGCCCGAATTCAAATGCTTCACCGCTCAAAGAGGTCACGCGACGGGTGTCTGTGCAATGCAAACACATTACAGACACCCTTGCCTGTCCCGTATGCAGACGGGTGTTTATCTCCGACTGGTGGCAGGGGTAGCCACTTCTTTGCCCCCTCATTCACACCTCATCAGTCACCTATTCTGTTCGTTCAAGTGTCCACTGTCGTGGAATGACCTCACTTTGGCCCTAGAAAGAACAGTGTCTGATGAGCCATGAGCATACGTCGATCCTGAATGGTGGGACTGACAGGTCTTTCTTTTAAGTCAATGCATTGCTATATCTCTTCAACCGTATTTTTCTTTTGTGATATAACAGCATTCCAATAGTTGACAACTCTTGCTTTACCATCTTGTTTAACTATGCATAATCTACCTACATCCATTTACAATTGCATCATCATGTATCAACCAAGTATCAATACATTAAAGTGTCAAAATAAGACCCCCAATTATATACCTTTCGCACTGTCAGCTTTTCTTTCCTTTGCCAGTATTTATCACGCCATTTTTACCTAAAGATCACTTCTGAATACTTAGCATGGACTGAAATATAAAGTTCAATGCCAACAGAACACCTTTTCACCCTTTTTCCGTGCTACCATAAAACAGCCTTTACTGAATGCTTAAATATTCCCCTGTTATGGAGCAATTACATGGTGTAACAATCAACAAATCCCACACACGGGACTATGCTGATGAGTAAATCGTGTCCTTGCTGAGGTGTGACACTTCGAAATACCAGCTATCCAGGGTGCCATATCCAGCTTCACTGTATTTTGTGTCCACGATTGCTTTGAAATTGTATAATATTGGCCTTTTCATAATAATTCTACATGTGAACATACTAAATACCATGACTGTACCTCAGCAACCAACAGTGCAATGTGTGTATTTGAAGCATTGCCTGGCATAGGGCCTACATTCCACACTAGAACTTCCTTCCTCATTTCAGTTTTGTTCTTTTGTTTTCAGGTGTAAATCCGACACGTTGCGTGCTAGTCTTCCTGCCCTAGATCTCGCCCATCGGGAAGCTGGCTGATCATTTTTTTGGGGCTTGGTGCTTTTATATTCTCATTCTGTCTCTTTCGCACATCGTACAGTCAGTGAAATGTGTAGTGATGGGGGCCTGGATTTCTGTGGCCTGATTGTGGGCAGACTAAAAAGAAAAGAGAGGGATTTTCAGCCACTGGAGGCACATACAGAGGTGGCTATGAATGTTCTGTCCGGCTGACTTCGCGGGTTTTATTCTGATGATTGGCTGCAAATGACAAGGAATGCAGGCTCAATACTCAGAGACCTTCTAAACAGAAAGGGGAGTGTGTGAGTGATTTAGTATGCTAAGGCATACCATTACTCTGGATCAAATTAGGATTAAATTAGGAATTAGATCATTGTCAAGTACCTGAGCAAGATTTAAAGGTGAATTTGAATCTTTTTGTTAAAACCCAGACTTTTCCTTCACTATTTGTATATTTGGCATATATATAAGCCTACCTATATATCAAATACACTTGCAAATTGTCTGATGACAATCATGTTTTTTCAAGTTTGACAAAAAACAAGGCAAGTGCCAAAATGTTTCTCGCCCATTTGCGTAAAAGAAATTAATGTTTTTCTAACTCCGTAAGTTCATTGACCCTGCCTATGGCCTTTGACATTGTGGTGACCTTCAACTCCCTAAGGGACGTTTACCATCCAAGTTTGGTCACAAACGGACATATGGATCAAAAGTTATGATCCATAATTGAAATGAGCCATAAAAACTTATCTTTGTATTTAATTACCACTCTTCCCTCCAAGTCTGATTGAAATTGAAGTCCTCAGTAGAGAGTTATTCAAGTTTTTGTAGCATGGGCTCGACAATAAACCGCATTGATCTGTCATTAACATTGTAAAAAACCTTGTGTGAAACAGAAGAGCCTATAAACCAAACAAGTATACTTGAAAGAGTGTCTTCATAAACGGACCTCTGCTTCTCTGTAAATTCATTTGATAATCAGTAATACTGTTAATGATAAAATTGCTAACTTATGTTTAAGATTTTTGTTTCAGTCCATGAGTCAGTGTTTTGGCTTGGAATGTTGCACATTTTGCATCATTTGCAAATATTTTTTTTTTCTCCTTGAGTGCTCTATTCATATAAAAATTTGCTTTCCTGATAATTTTCCTGAACTATCATTGGGCTTAATACAACACAGCTGGATCTACTTTAATTCTAATGCCTTTCTTCAGAAAAGGCTAATGAATAAGCATACTGGACGGTGTATTTGAGGCTTTTAAGATTTCAATACCATGTCCACACCTGTGCTGTTCAAGCTGCAGGCATTCAAGACGCCTATAAAATCAATCATTATTGTCATGCCTGTCCAATAAAAAACAAAAAATGTGAGAACTGAATAACCACAAATAAACAAGAGTGTATTACCAATTCCCAACATGCACTAATACTGAAGAAAGCACAAAAGGCAAGAACCTGCACTATAAATCCATCTGTCCTCCCAGATGAGAACTAAATGTCAAAAAGTCTGCATTATAAAAAATTTGAAAAAAAAAAGCACAAACCTAGGTAGCCTTGACCGATGCTCAAAAAGTGCTCACTTCAAGCCAAATATACACTCTACGAATTGATACCATGATCAACATTAACAACTGCTTAACACAGCGAAATAATCACTATGGGATGAATAATACAACAAAAACACATTATGCATAGTACCTGTATTAATGTGGACAGAAAAGCCATGCACATACATACTTTTAACATGATTAGATGGAAAGTTCTGCATACCAGATTGGGCACATCCTACTCACCATAAGATAAATATTTTGTAAGGTGGAAAGTTTTGCAAATTTGCTCACAAATGAACTGCCTTTCAATAGATGATAACAAAATTAAAAGAAAATTAGGAGACAACAAATCACCACCCCCCCCAAAAAAAAAAACAACAACAACAACAACTATTTTTGAGACGTGTGAATTTTCTTCAATTTGTCTTCCTCTACAAATGACATTCTTTTCTTTATGTAGGCCTAAAAAGTAAGAGTTTTTATCAAATGTAATTGGCCAAGCATTTAAGAAGGCAACTTCATGACAGTTCCCAATTTTAGCACAGCTGAGAATGCCCTGTTTATTTTAAATCTGTTTACAACTACAGTAAGTCATGCCACAGCCTACAATACATACATGCATTGTACAACATGTGTGACATGGTTGTGTCTTGTATTTTTAAAAATATTACACAAACTATTAAAATTCAAAAGTTGAACTTCGCTACTGGCCCCTGCCTGTTTATCAGAGTTTTTCTAAAATCCTGACAGACCACTGAGATTAAAATCAACAATGCCTAAATTTTCATGAAATTTGTCTTAGATCAGTGGCTTTATTGACCAGAAAGTGCAATCGAATCATTCTTGTTTACCGGTATGCTTTATAATTCTCTCTCCACAATTTTGGGAATGAAACATACATTGTACATTAACTAGCTCTGTAATATTGCCTACTACAGCAATATATCAAGTTTCATGACTCCACATTCATACCTTCGCGAGGTATTGAAAAACAGCAAAAGTTTAAAGACTTGACTCCCAACCTGCTAAAGTTTTTCTGGGTCACTCTTGCATCAATCTTAAGTCTAATACATAAAATGGGCAAAGATTGATATATTTTTTATAATTTTCTTTTTGTTATTGCATTTACTGAAGGGAACTAATATTTCCATGTCAAATAATGGACAAACAGATATAAAAAAATCCAGTCTAATGATTGGTATATTTCACACAACAGACAGAAAAGTAATGTAAAACATGTCAGCATTTTAAAACAAAAATAAAACACTGCTCTTTCAGCAGTCAAATGTACATGAAAGATTTTTTTTTCCTTTTGTGAGACTAAGACCGCATCAGATTTGCCAAAAGTTATCAAGTTGTTCTGAAGTGGTATGCAGCCACTTCCATTTCAGATTTCAATACAAATATGGGGCTTTCCCTTTCACACTTTATGAGAGAGTACTGGTAGATCACACTTCAAGTGTTGGGGCTGGCTAAGAGGGGCATTGTAGCTCCTTTACATCCTGCCGACAAGGTCATGTTCTATACTTCACTAGTCTTTCGCTGCGTTTGTCTAACTTGAGAGAGAGAATCACATTTCGAAACGCATTTGGAATGGTGTTTGCAAATGTGGTTTGAAACGCTATTCTGGGGGTGCCGCGTTTATCTAACCATCGTACAATCGTGATTCGAGTGTTGTCACCGCGCAGCTACTTTGCACCGTTTGACCCAAGAAGTAAAGGTCAACTGCGTACCAGCAAACATGCCTCATCAGTCACAAACAAATAATAGGTAGAGAGCACAACCAGAAACAGCCGGGCTTTGACGTTGAGATATAAATGCGTTTCAAAATGCCCTTTGAAAGGCGCTTCAAAAGGCTGTGTCTAAACGCGATTGAAAACGCAGTTCCATTTATCTAACCCCTGAAAATGCCTCAAACGTGTTTGGATTCGTGATTCTGCCTCAGAAAATTTTTAGATAAATGCAGCCATTGGCAACTTGCATTGTGAGTTTCCAACTTCACTCTCCGGGGTGATATTAGCCACATTCACACCGACAAAATAGCGGGATAACAAGAGCAATTCAAATACTGAGATTTTCTACAACAATTCGGATGACAAACATATTCTGCTAATTACTGATTGAACTTTCCGACCAAACTGCACATGCCCGAAATCAACCAAAGTGGATACCTCTGCCGTTGTGTTCGTGCCCTGATCAATCATGCGTGATTCCAATGTCAGAATGAAACAAAACTTGAGATTTTTTGCTCCAGTAGTCATATACTGGTGGTTGAGCGAATTATCGCAATAATTCTGAATAAAGGGCAAGATTTCTTGGGATTTAAATCGCGATGCTGATCGCGCTATTTAATGGGATTTTTATGGGACTTTTTTTAATGGGGGATTCGGGGGGTTGCCAATGTAGGTCCTAAATATTAACATGCATTCCCATTTTTGTTTGAATGACTCTCCCACTCCCACATGCAAGCAAGCACAAAGTTTACACTACTGATAGCTACTTTCAGTAATGTCCTGGAAATGTTAGACACTACATACCTGCAAAACTTTAAAAGAACTTCTTCTGTTATGTTTCGTTTAATTTTTCCAGCTAAGAAGACAACCTCATAGCTCACATTCAGCTGCACTCGCTGGTTTTCAATGGGGTCCACTTGGATGTGAGGTGGGACCACTTCGCTGGGTTATGCATCCTGTTCCTTGCGATGAATGAATGAAGCAGGATTTGTTTTTTACGTGTATGAGTTGTGACTCTCACACACAGGACCTCCATTTCATGTCTAATCCAAGGGACAGAGTGTTTTTTTTTTTTTAAGAACAAGCACACTTCCACTGGTCTTTCTGCCTGAGTACAAAGAGAAGCAAAACAATTCTTTTTGTTCTTTCTATAGAAAACATCTCAAATGGGCTAAATTTGGATCTTGGAGTACATCTAGCCTCTCCTGTGAGAGATTAACGGGACCACCGTGGTGTTTCTTACTTTTTTCATGCTCTGTGTTGTCCGTGCGTGGTCCTGGCCTGGGCATTGCTTTGAAACTGAAGTGGATCTCACCTGGCTTTGGAGGTTTACCACCCTGGAGAAGAAGAAAACAGGCAAGAATGATGGCCATGAAGATCTTAAACGACACCACACTACACCATACTACAGACCTGCAGGACAAAATAGGTTGACTACAGCACATCCAAAGACAAAAATCTTGTGAATAGGAAGCAATGCCATCATACTTTTGTCAGTGCACAAACAAATAACAGGGCCACATCACTCATAAACTGGCCTGCGAGTTCTATCTCTCTTTTCCTCTTCACCAAGAATTAAGAATTCATTCTTTATTCAGTATGATTATACAACCAAATAGTTTTGATGTTCATTATATGAGTCAATAATTTGTTGCTATTTAATGCAGAATCTGCAATTATGATTACATTTGTTTGGATTTTGCTCACTGCATGAAAATAAACTCCTTCCCTGGATGGGACTTTGGAATGTGAATTCTGCTGAGTTTTTGCACAACTTTATCTGAACTATCACAAAATGAAAAGGATATATGAAACTAAAGACAACAGTGCTAACTCACAGCACCTAATCAAACCCTGGCTTGATTTATAATGCCTAGAATATGCATAGTATATCTAAAATATGCAATGTTTGAGAAAACTTCATGTCTCCTACTCATCTACATATGTAGATGTCATCAGCTAGGAGGAAAAAAAAAAGAGACGAGAGAATTGTTGAACACAACTCTCAGCAAGATCTGTACTGCTTTGTACAACACTGCAGTTACAAGTACATGTACGAAAAACTACCAGGAGATTGTGTTCCAAGCGCCATATCGTCAAAAATCTGCTTTTGTCACATGAAAAACCTGTAACATAGTTGTTTACATTTAGTAGAAAACAAAGCAGATGCATGCCAATGCTATACAGAAAGGAAAACCATCAAAACACCATAGAGAACAAATTTGTAAGAAACAGAAAGTTAAGGTCACAGCATAAAAGTGACTCTGTCAGCATAGAAAGTGGCATACAATATATCTAATAAATCTCAGAATTATTGTAAACATTTGGTGGTCCATGGAATTCCAAAGGGTTGGAAGACAGCAAAACTGATCTCACCACTGAACTCTCCACAAAAGCAGGGGGTACGCATCCACCGCTGGTGTTGTAGTGGTAGGCACAGTAAGCCTCAACCAGTTCTTGCCTGCATTCTCTGAATGGAACCCTGCAGATCAAAGACAAGATTAAAATAAATTTTATGAATCAAATCCAAATTACAGGTATCTCTTTGGCTATACTACTCTTGAAAACATTGTACTTAGGAATTTTTTGAGATCTTTCTGGGACCCTCATGTATGCTTTGACAATGTACAGGTCCTTTATAAATGGATGTTACCTACTGTGTAGCATCTTTCAGAACAGAAACAACTGAATATGAAGCATGAAATGATATTCATGGTATTCATAGTGGATTTACAATGCTTGAGACTACAAAGACATGCCCTAAAATAAAGTAAATGAAAAATAGTGAACAGTTGAGCTTTTTTTAACAATTAACCACAACTGATTGGGGATGTCACTGTAAATTTTGCCAATAAAGGCAATTGCCGAGACATGTTTTGCTCTCAGTTTCACAGGTTGCATAGACTGCAACAGAAGGACTCCTATTACTTGTCACTATTCAATCACAGCCAATATGACAGTTCTTGTGAAAAAGAAAAAAAAATCACTGCCATGTTATCAAGTTTGAAATTATGACAATAATAATGTACCAGGAGAATTTATGAGAGCTTAGGTGAATGGCAACTTTTGACTACATTCTATGCCTATACATAAATTCAATACACTGCAACATAAGGAACAATGCAAGTGCACTACTAACCACAAAAGCCAAAAGTTTTGATTGCGAGTTTAAGCCATACATTTTTTTTTTTCATAAAGGATTTCCGTAAGTGTAGACAGCAGATAACAAATCCACTTGCTTCAACATTTGGGTGATTGCCAATGTAAATGAACCTTATGGTACTCTAAAACAAAAGCCCACATAAAAGCCATTCTTATTGCACTCACAATAATGTGTTTTTTCGGGTTGCAATGTGGATCGCGATGCAAATTTTAAAATTTTTACAGTGAGAATATGAATAACACATATTATTTCTTGTTTGCACAATTTAGGTAGTTATCTAAATCGCACAAATTGGTTTGATTTTTGCAAAAAGATGTGAAGGTGTGAAGTGACAACAGTAAATTTTAAAAAAAAAAAAGATTTTATATCCTACAATGCACTGCACTTGTTGCTCCTTGCTATTTTTACCATGCTGTGGTGTGCCATGGTACACTGAATTGGCCTTAAGCTGTAGAATAGTAAACACACCATTCATAACATGCACCGGTCAGCTCGTGGCAAATAATCATGACCAAATTTTTTTAGGTGATCCGAGTATCCTCTCGGATCACCTTCTGTATCTGTACTGATTCTTTCTTTTTTTTCTTTATTTCTCCCCAAAAGTTGTGTAGAGGTTAGCTCAGAAAGTGCATTGTCAATGAATGTCAAACTTATACCATTTATGTATCGTGTCAAAAAGACGACAATCGAACAAAAATCAAAGTGATCAGTCGACCGTGACGTCACTATGACGTCATTATATCAAAACACATTCTCAATCATATCTCATTAATGGAATGGAATTTTTCAATGAAATTTACGTCACATGTATTTCAAGTCAAGCTCATTCTAGTGATTTTCTCAAAATTCATCTCTACTTTAAAACGTGCGCGTACGCGCGCGTTGAAATATTTGTATGCTCAAATCGAGCTCAAAATTTTTTTGCACACGTTTCAGACCAATTGGAGCATTTTTTGAAAAATTGAAAAAATTGGACGGACGCGTACGCGCGCGCGCATATACGCACGCACAGCTCATATGCCATTTAAATTTCCAGTTTTTTCACTTTGATCGGATGTCTGTAATGTCAAGAAATATTTATACCAAGTTTCAAGTCAATCCGACTCAATATGACGTCATACGGGCCCGTAAAAGTTGAAATTCCGCGCGCGCGTCAATGGCGATATACAGTGCAACTATGCCAAAAAACCGCCAAGTTTAAATCCGATTTTACTCGTCAGGATGGACGGTGACCCCCATTTTCTTTACATATTTTGAAAGCTGATGAGTTGTACATGTCATTTCATGGGGTGGCAATGCTGACAAAATGATTAAAAGATATCAAATTTCTTAATAAAGTAAAAAAAGTAAATTTTCAAAATGACGTCATCAAATTTCAAGTTTATTCGAGCGTATCTCACTAGTCCTTTGTCAATTTTCACCCAGATTTCAGTATGTTGTAGCTTATTTAATGTTCTATCAAACAAAAAATAACAAAATTTTGATTAGATAACAGTATCACCTCGTATAAATGGATTGAAAGTAATCTTGTCAAATTTGACCAGTTTACGTGTTATCTCTATGGGAGTGCAGTTTTTCTGGAAATGAAAATTGACATGATTATCTTTATCGAGCACTAGCTCACTTACCCTTCGGTAAATTTCTCCCAGATTTTACTATGTTGTAGCTGAGACTTTACGCTACCGTAAGTGTGCCCTTCGTTTTTTCATACGATGTCGGGATCATGTCAAAAATTTTGGTTGAAATTCAAGCTTATCTTCGATGTATTAAGATATTTCTTTCTTTCTTGAACTTTCTTTGCAATAACTCAAGAAAAACGGCCGCTATCACTTTCATATTTTGCACATGTTTAGTTCATGTCACGTAAATTATTTCATAAAATAACAACTACTTGATCAGACGCCATCTTGGGTATGTAAATTAGGGTCAAAGGTCATAAGTGTTTCATCCTGTATCTTAGTGAATACATGTCCTACTCTTCCCATATTTTGCACACGAAAAGACCATGTTACAAGGATCATTTCACAAAATAATTACTTTTTACTCAGATGCCATCTTGTCTGTGCAAATTGAGGTCAAAGGTCATATGTACTTCTTTTTGTATCTCCGTTATGACGTGTTATCTCTATGGGAGGGAATTTTTTTTAAATGTGAAAATTGACATGATTGTCTTTATCGAGCACTAGCTCACTTACCCTTCGGTGAATTTCTCCCAGATTTTAATATGTTGTAGCTGAGACTTTGCGCTATCGTTCAATTGCCCTTCGTTTTTTCATACGAAGTCGGGATCACGATAAAAGACTTGGTTGAAATCAAAGCTTATCTTCTATGTATTGAGATATTTCTTTCTTTCTGCAACTTTCTTTGCAATAACTCAAGAAAAACACGCCCTATCACCCCCATATTTTGCACATGTTTAGTTCATGCCACGTACATTATTGCATAAAATAACAACTACTAGATCGGACAACATCTTGGGTATGTAAATTAGGGTCAAAGGTCATTAATGTTTCATCTTCTATCTTGGTGAATACCTGTCCTATCTTTCCCACATTTTGCACACGTATAGACGATGTCGCGAGAATCATTTCACAAAATAACTACTATTTCATCAGATGCAATCTTGGGAGTGCAAAGGTGGGTCAAAGGTCATATGTTCTTGTTGCTGTCTCTTCGTTATAATGTGTACAAAATTTGGTACCAAACATGGCAGATATGACTCCCTTTGCTAAATGACAATGCAAACATAACACGGCCAATGTCTCTAAACACAGATGAAACTTGTATGGTCATGCCTATTGCGATCAGGACTCGAATCATTGATAAAAAAAAATCGGATCACCTTAATTTGTCAGTGATGACAAATTACAATCTCTAGTTTTTTTTTTTTTTTTTACAATTAGAACACTGAATTAAAAAGATGCGACCCTGATCGCACACCTAATTTCGAAAGTTTTGCAACGAGAACGGCACGACTGTCTGCGTACTGTGATATCCTTTCACAATTTAATACTTCAACTCTGAATAATTTTCTTTGAGTCTGAATAAAAGTAATACATTATTAACACATCGTTCTATGCCATTCAAAAGCCAATATGAATCATGGTAGTGCACTGAGTCCACGTAAAAAAAAAAAATAGTTGAATATCCTTCAAGGATCGATATAAACTTTTGTTAAAGCAGAGAATAATGATCCATGGCATGGAAGTCTTCAGTGTGTTTAAAAAATAATGAAACTCCATGTTCCACGTGATTCCTACGATGGATACAAAGACGTCAGTCGAATGAACAACAGCAGAGATACCATCACGCTTGGACATAAACTCATAAATTCAGGGAATTTTGAAGCTTTCCACACTTGAAGAAACAGTGGTACAAATAACTTGAAACCATTTAGATCAAATTAGTCAATGATGCCATTGTTAAAATCATTTTGGGTCAACAGTTCAGCAACTACTCCTACCCCGTCCCCTTCACTCTTCTTTGCCACTGCCCCCAACCCAAGTTGACACACCCAATTGGACATGCCACGCTTCTTTAACATTAAAGAGCACCTCCTCTCTTCCACAGGTACGTGGTCTGAGCCCTCCTCAATATAGAGTACGACTTTGGGTTTTAAACTCACTGCTTCCCAGATTCCGATATCCCCATAGATCTTAATGAAGACCCATCAGGTTTGCATAGACAACAGGTTAAGTGATACTGCCAGGCATGGCTTGTAATTAACAGTGCAATATCTTTGGACAAGGATTGTGAGTGGAGGATGAAATGGGACAAAGTACACACCCAAGTATACCTCAAGTGTTCAATCGAAAACCCCATTTGCATTTTGATGTTGCTTTGCATATAGGGATACGCTTTGTATTTAAATGCTTCATCAAAGTGACAGACACCCCACTCTTTGAGTGAGTCTTGCTGTCACAATGTTTTTACTACAAACACTGCTTCAATTTGCATCAATCAACAAAATCACACTTGACTGGCTTCATGGCTTCATTTGGATTCATGCATCCTTGCATTGGTCATTCATGAACAACAAATGCCAAACCACATCAATCCAAGAATGGATACATTGTTTTGATTCAATCTTGAGAGATTTGTTGTTCCTATTCTACCCGTATTCCAGGTAATGAATTTTCTCGCCGCAACTTTCCCTTTAAGTTTATGGCCTCTGTGAAACTCAATTAGAGCTGCAGCATAGAAACTCTGCCAGAAGCTTTAAAAGGTCACATTTCTTCACTCCCTAAAAATAGAAGCTAACCACCAAATATCCCTCCCTGTCAGCACCCAAGTTTGCTGATACTTGGTGTTCATAATCTAATGAGTACAATACCAGGTAGGAACTGAGACTGAATAGGATAAAATGTCCCAAACAAACTAAGAAACTTGTAGGTAAGTTGACAGAAAGGAAAAGTAGGCCACAAGAGTATCAAAATGTCAGCAACCATAAAAATAATAGTAATACCCTTCTCTTTGAAAATATAGAAGAAAAAAAACAAACAAACAAAAGGAAGCCAAAGTTTGGGGAAGTACATTACTGCGAGATATCATTCACATGATGTTCACATACAATAGTGACTCATATGTCATTATTCTTATGTGGAGTGTGAAATTGCACAATTTCTTTTTTTTTTTTAATCAAATAAAGTGTTGAGATATTGTAGGCCTACTTGTCTGATTTTATGTAATTCTGCATGCAAAACAGGCAGTAGTCTCCACCTTGGGATCAAGTCACTTGAGTGACTTGATGTGTGATTACAGAGTGTGGAGCAATGCACACATCTAATTACATGAACCTGTACTTCAAGTTACACTAGGTTTTGGTTTGTTTTGTTTGTTTTTCAACTTAGAGCTTTCTTGTCCATAACTTGTCCATACAACCCATGGTTTGACATCAAATGTATAGTACCATGTCTAACTTAGGCTGGATATAGATCTGCTATCAGTGATAATGGTGATAATGATTAAAAGGATGTAACTAAACAAACACTCGGACACACTTTGGATGCAGCAAATTGAAAGTATCATGTCTTGATGAAAATGTCAATCTCCTGGGGAATGCTAAATTCAACACTTTCAATTTCGGCAGTTAGTTCTCAAAATATACTACATTGTACTAGTACACTGTACCTCAAAAAGTATCATCTATGAGAACATGTCATACCTCAAACACAATATTCATCAAAAGTTTATCGCTACTTTACAAATTTCCCACACTCATCAAACTAAATATTTTACTGGGTTACAAATCTTAGACAGAAACATCAAAAAGTTTTAAACTGGAAGTCGAATGAATTAACATACAATTGATTAATGTAGAACCTTTGCACAGAACTAGTAATTAGTCAGTGAGGGTCAATTTCATTCAGATAACAGAAGATCTACTAGTATGTCATTCACAGACCTGCATCCTTATCTGGTACAGTTGTAGATTGTCCATGACATGTCACAAATTTGGCAATTCTCCCCCAAAGTCACTTACTCCCCATGGGTGTGCAGGGAAACATGGCATCAAGAAAACGTACACGGCCCATCCTGTTTCAATCACTGTCTATTAGACGGAAGAAAGAACAGCATAAGGCAGGCTCGAGAAGCCAGCAGTAGACTAAATACAACATAACCGTGAGTCATATATCACAATGCAAATTGTAATGTATCAAAATAATGGCGAGTTGCTCACAGTCACACCAGTCCCCCCACAGCACTCATCTTGACAATACCTGTACATGAAATTGTACATAATATCGATTTTATAGGCAAATATTTACCCCTAACCAAAGGGGGATAATAATGATTGAATGCACATGATCATGTTCAGGCTGCATATGTGATCCCCTGCGAATATATGAGGGGAGCCCTTCCTTTGACATGCTGAGGTAGGTGGCTTCATTTTTGTTGTGAGACAGCTACAATCTGTAGGATTTGGACAGGACATGACTAGACCTTTAATTGACAATTAATCCAAAAGTGCCATTTTCACCACAAATTTGAGGCCTTGTCACCCCAGCAATGACATTGGATATACCTAAAGGAGCGATGCATTTTTTTTTTCACAAATACTATCATACAAAAGCCACCAATCTGTAAAGCATCTTCATATGTACATTGTATGTAGGCCTACTGTACATGTTTGTATTTAACAAAAGAAAAAATCTGTTTGAAAGTTACAACCATTCGAACTTTGAGCAATCAATATTGGCACCTTCAAGGAGATTTAATATACAGGTCTTGAGGTATTGCTTGGAAAATTCATCTTGTGTGTAGATACTTCCTTCAAACTTTCTTGGAAGACATACGAGAGTTCTCATGATTCTGTTTCAGCCAAATCAAGAATCAATTCATTACTCCTTCTAATACTCAAGATCCTCTGATGAATGGCTTTTGAATCTGTCATAATCCTTTTGATAAACTTGCAGCGTATAAATTGTAGTTTTACATACGACTTAAAAGTAATCTTCAATGAAGGTGCACTCACATGTCTAAATTGTATATCATGATAGCATCATCACTGTTACAAAGTTACATTTACCTGAAGTAAAGAAGGCATGATAATAATTTTAAAAAAATGAAATACAGTCAATGCGATGAAATGAAGGAGAGAGATGGGGTAAATGAAAGAATGCTTGCAGACATTAACACCTAGGACAGCCTGTTTGAGCCAAAGCGTGAGGCAAACTTCCCCAATTCTACATCACATGCTTGCCTAATTGTTGCTTTTCTTGTATTAAATTTTGGAACTTGCAAATACACGCACACAAGAGCAAAAGACCCAAGTTTTTGAATTGCTTTATTGAAGTGAATACCTCTTTGTGACACCTACTATTGTAAACCAAAAAGACTGCCTATTAATATACATTTTGTACGCAACATCGATTAGGCCTATGCAATTACTGATCCCATAGAAACAAGAGAATCATTTTGGAATTTTTTTCTGATCAAATGTTGTTTGTTTCATCTGTTATGGTGGCACAATCTTTGATGGTTTTTCTCAAAATGACTATTACTGTGAAAGTGAAAATTTCTGCACATTTGGCACGACATGAAACTTCCACAAAAGTAAAAACACAAGAAATTTTTGCTTGATACTATTTATACTTGGTATTTTGGTTCTGTGAACTTAAAAACAGCCAAAATGTATCTATTTAGGTTGAGTGCAAAAAATATCTCACACAAAAAATTCCACTTTTACAGTACCATGGCTTTGTCCTTTGTTGTTTCACAAAGATGTAGCTTGCTGTTAGATAACTAAGGAACTGTAAAGAAAGGGCTGGATATTACCTTTCCAATAACTTTAATCAGAGTGCCCCCTCTGGTGACAGCCAAACCCAAAATTGGTAACAGTACGCCAATTCACGCTCATGTAGCTGAATTCATAGACATTTGCCCTGAGGACTTAATGTTGAGCTTTTCCATTCATCTGTTCTTATACTGAGCATACTTCAATCAATTCCAAACTCATTTGAATGCATTAGTTGCGACTGCGTCTTGCATCAATTCTTGGGGAGCTTTGCTGTCATCAGGGAACAACCTTGGCCATATTGGATGGTACACAAAGACATTGACGTTTGTAAACCAGTCAATTCGGGGGAATCACAGAAAGAGTTAGGACATTGTCTTCATATGTACCATTAAAGGACAAGTTCACCTTCATAAACAAGGATTGAGAAAATGCAACAATATTAGTAGAACACATCAATGAAAGTTTGAGGAAAATTGGACAATCGATGCAAAAGTTATGAATTTTTTAAATTTTTGTGTTGGAACCGCTGGATGAGGAGACTACTACGGCTTGTGAGTCATATGCGTACAACAGTATAAAGAAAATGTAAAAGAAAATTCAACATATTTTCACTTTTTTCGCATAATAAAACATCACTTGACTTGCCTCTTTCTAAAGGCAGGGGAAATAATATTGCCCATAACATTTGTCGGTAACGAGTTAGGGGAATGTGTACTTTTTTCAAAAGACGAAATTTTGTGAAATTCTCTTTATATTTTCCTTATATTGTTGTACGCATGTGACATCTACGTTATTCATACACTGCAGTAGTCTTCTCATCCAGCGGGTACTGCACAAAAACTTCAAAAATTCATAACTTTTGAACAGATTGTCTGATTTTCCTCAAACTTTCGATGATGTGTTCTACTAATATTGCTACATTCTCTCAATCCTTATGTTTATGAAGGTGAACTTGTCCTTTAAACTTAAATGTTGGGAGAGATATCCCTGCTTTGTCCACAATATGACACCGGTCTAAGAATAGTGATGGTCAAAAATATTGTGCCAAAATTTAGCCTTGGTCACAAGAATTTAAACCAAAGTAAAAATATTCATATTACTAAAGTTTCACAACCAGTTTGTGCATGTGAACTTGCAAAATAACCCGAGATGCGATTGTACGAAACACAAAGGTCATAAGATATTAATCTTCCTATATGGAGCAAGACCGTGTAAAGATCAATCAAACAAACAAACAAACACACAAATAAATAAAAAAGCACCTAGATACAGGAAGCGTCATTCACATTACAATTAGTTATTAAACACAAAGACACAAACACACACGTCAAATTACCATATATGCATGTATAGATTTGCAAAGCAGTCCATGCAAATATGGATATTGTGGATATTTTTCCACCACTCATTTTTCGTGCTCCGCTGGGTAAGATGAGTGTGAGTTTTAATACCGTGGAATCCAGACATGAACTACTGGAACATAATTATGGCAAGCAAAAATATTTGCATGCTTTTATTTTCGCGCTAGTTTCTGGTTGCTTGAAATGCAAAAAAAATTTCCACACTGCGAAAATTTTCCACTTTTACAGTGTGATACACGCAAAAAGGATCTTTTTCTTTGAATTCCTTACCTTCCCAAGACTTTCCATAGAGTCTCTACAATCTTCTCCTGAAGAGGGGGTCTCTGAGTGCAGTAGCCAGCATACCTGTGACAACAGAGGTAAAAAGAAGGCCAATGAGTTTACATCACCAACCTGAAAATGCTCAGATTCTATTGGTGATGAGGCTTTTCTCAAAACCATGGTTTCAGAGAATTCTAAATACTGTAGTACATTGTGCTGTATAGTCAATGATGTTGACAAGCCATGCAAAAAATATAAATAGATTCTTTAATATTTGGTGTGTATCTTTAATATTTGGTGTGTATGTCATAGCTGTTCACTTGCCTACAAGCATATTATGGCTCAAATATTAATTTGTTGATGTTGTTTGCTTTTGAGGGAGGCTTGACAGTTATGCAAAAGCAGCATTGATTTACAAATTGTACAAATGGAAAAAAAATTCAAAAGGACTATCTAAAGGATTCCTTATTTCATATTTAATTGAAGAATTCAGTTCAGGGACATCGAAGAAAGTCTGCAATATATATTTTGCAGTTATTTTTGCAAACACTGTGTCAGTTTTAACATAAAAGAGGCAGTCTATACACTTCCCTGGTACTACAGGTAGCAAAATCAAGCACCATAAGCAAACCATATTTAACAACAGAGATACTTTTTTTCCAACTTACAGCGTCAATCCTTATTTTGCTTCATTATTAATTAAAAAAAAATATATATATTCCTAGCTCTCTTAGCTGCCAGTCTATGCACAATACAAAACTGCAGCATACTTGTATGTACGGTACTTTGCTCTGAGTGTGCCTTCAACAGCATGGTATAGATATTCTTAATAGCACCTACAAATTGTAATCTGTCTACAAGGTTTCAATGGGCTATTTCTGGTGTGATTGCACTACAGAAGTACCCAGAATGGAAACTTGGCATGGGCATGAGCCCATTAAACTCGCTTTGTTTGTGCGCCATTAGTCGCAGCTGATGCTGACATACAATGTTCTTTTCATTTTCATCACACACCGACCAGGCTTGCACGGCGAAAAGTCAACACAGCACATTGTCAGTTGATGTGACCTTAAGGACCGCGAGAAGTGAAAATGGCAGCCAATTTATTCAATGGTACTTAACATCAAATACAGGTGAAGTGATATCAATTTTCCATGAGTAGATACTTCATTGAATTACACAGAACACCTGTGCTTAGATATCTTTTCTTTTCTTTTTTTTTTTTTACAGTACTGCGCATTTAAATTCACCTTACTTTTTGGTATACCACTCCCCAACATGTTTTTCTTGTTGTAAAGTATAAAGTACATGTTCATTGTATTTCAAAACACTGTACACTTGCCACTTCTCCACCTCTGGCACTCGCAACTCAGTTTGACAGATGACATATCATTTGAGTACTAAAATGTATTTGACACTTGACAATAAAATGCACAACACTTGTCAGACTTTCCAGCGAGAAGAGAGAAAGTGGGGGGGGGGGGGAAGGGGGGTTTGAAACACTGATATGTCCCATGTATGTCCTGATTAGTAATGATGTATTGTTTTGTTGATTATGGATACACTTTTGTTAATAATACCACAGATTTTGCATTAGGACCAAAATCCATAATGCTTGTCATTGAAAGTGGTGAGGTCCCCTAAAGCTCAGTATTTTATATTTTCTCCCATTTTCGGGAAACTTTGAACATGTTAGTTTGCCTCATGCACTGTAAATCAATCAATCACCTATAAAAATATTTTTTTTTTAAAAATCTGCAAGTGCACAGGAGCCTGCAAAATCAATCTACGAGTACCATTGGCAACATAATTCATCAATATGGTCTCTTTCATGTCAAGACACCTAAAAAGTTTGAGCTCTCCATATTTGGCCAGAAACTACAAAAACAGACGATCTGAAAACACAAAAGATTGTTTTAAATTGACACTTGCACTTTGCTATTACATGTATAATAGGTACCTACCACAATGTGTTTCACTGTAGGCCTATGCTTTTAACTGTATGCTCATGAAATACATAAAACTGAAATATCATAAAATACATATTGGTAGGCCCAATTTCCGACTAGAAGAGCATACTTGATCGATGCAAGTGGGAATACACACAACAGCACTCACTATTTACATACTTACCATTCAATGGAGAGCGCATTAATGGGCACGCTTAGTGAGAGTATCTACATTGATTATGATCCAATCAAATTAATTGTTTCTTTTCAGACCAGCACATTTTCATATTCATCATCACGCAGAAAGACATAATGTTTGTAAATTGCCCATCCCTTGTCTAACAGTGTACTAATACATATTTACTTATGTAACTCATTTACCTAAGATTTTATGCTACATACGTATATCTTCTATCTTGTCTTGCCTACAAGAATGAATATTGATTGCAATTTACAAAGCATTTTACACAATAAACTTGCTTTTGAGTGACTTGCTTGTTTTGTAAGTGATGTGTCACATACAATTTTATACATATATGCACTTAGAATTTGCATGGGTAACTACGTAGTAATCCATGGATTGGATTTCAGCTACCTTCGTGAATTTTGGCCCAGCTTGGATCTAAACTGCATCTCATCTGTACCAACCAGTGCAAGGTATTGTACAGGTCTCTTTAGCCCTTTTTACACTTGTGTTTCTTAACCCCGGACTTTCTCTGACCCAGGACTATCGTTAGTCCCGTACCAATTTTTTCAGCTTTTTACACTGGATCTCTTGTCCGGGGCTAAGGAGAAATCTGACCTTTTTACACTCGTATTTCTTAGCCCCGGACTTTCCAAACAACATGAATATTCATGATTACGCTGTGCACTGTACACGTACATGCACACACCGACAGCACTTGATTACCTCGTTTCTGATTGGTCAGTGGGGGTCGGACTTCGTCTCCGTCGCTTAGCCCCGGATTATTTTTCCGTTCTGTTTACACTCACTTGCTTGGCACCGCAATTGCGGTACTAACCCTGCTATTTTGCAGGGCCAGATAGTACCGGACTATCGGTGGGGCTAGCCCACTTTGGCAAAAACGAGTGTAAACAGAAAGTGGGCTAGGGATAGTCCCGTACCAACGGTGGGGCTAAGCCCCCCCCCCCCCCCCCCCCCTTAGCCCCACCATTGGTACAGGACTAAGCAAAAATTTACAAGTGTAAAAAGCCCTTACAGGCCTTATGTCACCTCTGCCCTATTGATGGGCTCCAAAATGTTGTGTTAGCTTCTTTCATTTTCCTCTGGTGCTTTTTGTTGTTATTGTTGTTTTGCTGTTTGACCAAAGTCTGGATTGTGTTAAGACTAAGAGCTTGGGAGGGGGGGGGGTGGGGGTTGCCTGCCTGAAGACCTGCAGGTCATGGACAAGGTCACCCTGTCTGTCACCTAGAAGCCTCCTCACCTGCCATTTAAATCTTGCTTCACCCCAAGTAAATCACCTGTAATGTTTCACGCTATCATACTGTGCCTTTAGCAGAAGTGCTGAATAGAGAATTTTTAATAATAGTGATAAACAAACCCAGCATTCTTCCTGAAAATAGTCTCTTAAGCCATGCATGATTGAATGAAGTTGGAAGCCTAACTATCACAATTGGTGCACCTTGACAAAATGGTGTCAAGTTTGCTCCAGTAATTGTCCTCATTTTTGATAAGTTCTGAGAAAGAGTGCAGGAATAAAATGAGCTAAGGATTTAATACTGAACAACAAGGGCTTTGTATACATACAAATACAGTATGTACATGTATGCCTTGGCCTATGTATTCTGTTATCATAAAAGATGTTTACCATAGATAACAAACTTTGTCCTCATCTTAAAGTAATCTGTCAGTGAGTCATTTCTGATCAACTTGTATACCTCCCGCACACAATGCAAACACACATACTGGTACTGTAGCTGCACCTTTAAGTTCATGCGATTGATTTTACTTGCTTGCTTTTTAAAGGACAAGTTCATCTAAATACACTGTATGTGTTGATTGAATGAATGCAGCAATATCAGCAGGACACATCAGTGAAAGTTTGAGGGAAAAAAGAAAATCTGTTCAAAAGTTAAGAATTTTTAAAGTATGCATGTCACTATCGCTGCCTGGATGAAAAGATTACCATACAATGTTCCAATTTGTCATGCCACTGCAGGACAAAGATATATGTTATAAAGAAAATATAGACAGAATTCAACATACTTTTATATCTCAAGGAAAATGAAAGAGCACTTGATTTACCCATTTCAGAAAGCAGGGGAACAATATTACCCTTAACATGTGTCAGTAACAACTGCAAATCAAGGGAATTTGTACATTTTGTTTAAAAAAAAAAAAAAATTGTGGAATTCTTTTTATTTATATCATTGCCTATAGTAATGTCACAAATTAATGTGGTCTTCTCATCCAGCAATGATGGCAATGAAATATGAATACAAACTATTATTCAAAACTTTTGAACGAATTGTCCGATTTTCCTCAAACTTTCCCTCATGTGTTCTCCTGTATTAGAACATTCTGCATTCACTCAAGCCACACATACACACACACTGTACTGTACATTTTATTTTTGGTGAACTTGTCCTTTAAAAGCTGGCTGACCCCGAGACACAGCTGCATCCCGGGTTCTCCCTGACGGTGGACCAGCATAAATGGCTAGCTACCAAGATCAGCTGAGCACAGACCCCACATCTACAGCATGATAGCTTCCTGCACATGAGCATGATGTTGACTTTGCTCATTTGACACAGGAAATGGATCACCCCGTGTGACATATTCACACCAGTGTCGGCATTGTGCCCACCAGCCAGCATGTACAGGATCCCATGATTACGCAGACTATGTATGCCGTCGCTACATGAATGATATGGCACGCAGCTAAGCAACGGATGCAATATTTTGAAGGGGCAGTTGAGAGGGTACAGGGGAAGAAAATGAAATTAGCTTGTACAAAGAACATGCACAACTCTTTATCTCATACATTGTATCTCCAAGCAATGTGCCTTTTTGCCTGTTTGCACTGTGCCTTTTTGCCTGTTTGCACTGTGCCATATCTACTTATAAGTTAATTGATATACAATGTTCAAAAAATGAATAATTCATTATGTACAATGTAATATGAATATATAGACCTAATGAATAACATATAAAGTAATGTTGTGACCAAACCTTGAAACCAAAACATTAATATTTGATGTAAGCCTAACTTAATGCAAGTGGATAAAAAATGAAATGTGAAATCTAGCTTATCAACGCTTGTTAAGTTTGAGTCCACTAGTTCAATAAAGGTGTTTGCAGAAATTGAACATTCATATGCTGTTTAATGTTTTTGTTGATCACTATTCGTCATTTTTGTGTATAAGAAGACGAGAAACTCGAACACACATAAAATAAGTTTGTCTTTAGTGTTGCCTGTACTGCTGACAGAAATTTGACCCCTAGTGTATAATGTGAGCATAGTCAACCCTGCACTCTCTCATGTTCAGTGACAGTACTTTGTACTGTAGGCCTACAATTGTATTTGCTTTGCAACGAAGGTACCTTGTAGTTGTACATTTACTGCTCAGAAACCCATTTCTTGTGCATCCATCATGATTTTATTTCATTCGTTTGATATAGATGTTGTTCATTTTAGCATATCTTACATTCATAGTCTTATTTCCAAATGTAGGCGGTTGTGTTATGCCTCTTATGTAGATGATCATTTCCACAACCCAGTGGTATGAAATAAATTTAGGCCTAAATGAATGAATGAATGAATGAATGAAACGTGTTTCAATTCTTACCATAACACAGATTAAATATGGGGAGGCAGATTGATGCTTGTCACTAATTTATCATACATCTGCAAATAAGTTTTTTTTTTTGTTTTTTTAACATGAAGAGTACATGAGACATGCAGTCCTAACAATTCCCACAAACCACGAACCACACTCATACCAGACAGCACACTCACAACACTAAGAGACTAGCCTGCTACTCCTGTCACTTTTCAACAAAGACTGTCTGCACTACATCAATGGACCGACCACTGAACATAATTGGTTCTTCCTTCCAACATTTTTAGCGGTACACCAAAGCTGGAAGGAGTGAGAAATCCTCATTGTGAGGGCCTGATTGATCACTGACTTAGTGTGCGCACCCAAGTGTACGTGTTTGATTGCAGGATGTGTGTGAGTACCTTTGTTTACAGCTCACACGCTGAGAATACTAACTAGCTCCACTTGCAAGCTACAACGTTGTACATTTGTATCTCTCTGCACATAATATTAGAGTGAGAAGTGAATATGGACATTTTTACAAGGCTCTGTTGGTGTATGATATCATACCTACAGGTCGTAGCTAGTGATAGAGAGAGTAGGCAGTTTCCATTGTGAAATTCGTAACTACTTGAAGAAATTGGGATTTCAACAATAACAAGAAGCATCATTCTGTTCTCCATCAACTTGGTTTGTCTGCACACTGCTACTAATAATGTTGTATTGAGCAGCCTTTGTCTGTTACAAAACAAAACATGTATCTTGTTCAGTTTTCCTTTCACTTTTGTCAAGTTTGTTGCTTGGCTGTCTGCATAAAGGGGAAAGTTGAAACCCCTCAGTGATAGAATGTAACCTCAGAATTTTATGATTATGAGAACAAAGTTATAAGTCATAAAAGCTTTGAAACAAAATATCAAAGTAAGGTTTCACTGAACCTACAAGTATGTATACACTGTCCACACCAGACGATCACATCTGTTGTTCTTACTGATGTTGTTGTGAACGAACATTACTGTGTATGTTTAAGGGGAAGGCTAGTAACTGATCAGTGGGAATCAGTGAGAATGCTGGAGGATGATTGTTCCAATCCTTGTGGGATTCATTTAAGAGTACATTGTATATAATCTATTGTTGTGTGAAAATTATTTGCTTCAGAATTGTCTCATATTCAAGTAATGTGCAGTTTAATGTTTCCAGGTTAGTGTGCCTGGTCAGTGACGGGGCATTAATCTGCACATTACTTGAATATGAGACCGTTCTGAAGCAAATAATTTTCACACAACAGTAGATATATAATGTACTCTTAAATGAATCCCACAAGGATTGGAACAATCATCCCTCAGCATTCCCACTGATTCTCACTGATCGGTTACTAGCCATCACACATGTCAAGATTCACACAATACCTTTGATGAAAATTATCAAACTTTCAGTATAAACTTTAAGAGATTGCCAGAGTCGAAGAATAGTGAGTTTTGAGTATGTTAAGAAAGAGCATAACTGCGCTGGATCTGACAGACCATTTTTATCACACCTCAAAGCTTTGTAAAAGAAAGGAAAAATAGAAATATTGTGATAGGGCTGAAAGAATTAACTTGTAATTGCTCTTCTTCATGGATGTGGTAGCAATTCATTTGGATGTCATCAAGCAAAAAGATCTTTACAGGCTACAAATACCTTCTGTCTTGCACAGTGTCCCCATACTTAGTCTGTGCAAGTTCAAGATTCTATAAACCAGAGCTAATCCTTTGGGTACAATGAACTGTTGGATTGAGAGACCAAGATGTTCATTGTAATACCCTACCTAACAAGTTGTTCTCTATCACTATCATTTTATATCAAATTCTGAGGTTAGTATTTAATCTCAGCAGCATGGAATGTGACATGTCTATGGAGCCATTCACACTGACAATGAAAAACTCCAATGTCACACAAAATCTTGACATTCTAGCGAGAGTTGCTTGGTAAATTGTGCCACAGACCGCTAGTAGCAGAAGCGTTGTGAAATAAATCACGCACCAAGGGTGTTATAATATTTCAAACTGAAAAATTTCCTGTGATGACTTACAGACAATGCGTAACTGCAGAGAAAATTCAGTTTTTGTCTGAATGTGACTTCCACTTATTAAGATCCCTTACTATAAACCCACAAACATTAATGGCATTCACATGCATTTTATTTTGGTGAATCTTGACTCCTCGCAAACTTTGTGAAAGTTTGATGTGTGAGAAAGTTTTCTGTTTTTACAAAACTCCCCATGGCTACACACAAAACGTGGAGCTATTCAAAAGGGCAAGGCCATGGTTAACCTATTGAAAACTAGATCTAGTCCCAACTGACTGCGGCAATTCGCTTGATTATGTCCATAAAGCTTCACAAGTTTCCTAGTTACTCACGAAATTTGAGCAAAATCGGTTTGAGGCATCATATCTAAAATCATGGATTTAAATGCGATGTCAAACGACCCATGCGAATGCTGAAATGCGAGCGATTACTGGCGTGAGTGTCGCCAGGCGCGGCGGGCCGGCAATGCTTGAGTGCAGACGTGGCGACTGAGTACGGAGAATTTTTCCGTACTCAGTCGCCACGTCTGCACTCAAGCATTGCCGGCCCGCCGCGCCTGGCGACACTCACGCCAGTAATCGCTCGCATTTCAGCATTCGCATGGGTCGTTTGACATCGCATTTAGATCCATGATTTTAGATATGATGCCTCAAACCAAATTTTGCTCAAATTTCGTGAGCAACTAGGAAACTTGTGAAGCTTTATGGAAATAATCAAGCGAATTGCCGCAGTCCTTTCATTTTCGCGTTGCATTGCAAAAAAGCGTGGATACTATACTCAAGCAGGTGTCTACGGGGAATGCGTGTTTTAAATAGCAAAATTAGGCCTTCCTCAACAGACTGACTTTGCAATGACAAAGTTGCTCGAGGGAAAAAATGACACTTTTACTCAAATGCCAGAACACCTTAATTTTTTATGGCAGCACGAAATAGAAGCCAAACACTTTGAATTTTGTCTATGACCTCAATATTTTTTTGCTATAAGAATGGGCCTAACGCCTTCAGTCTGAAGAATCCCATCTTACCCATTCTGCAAGGCCATTGACGGCTGGGGACAGCTGATTCCAAATACTTCTTCTTCCGGGATTTGATGCAGGAGTACCTGTGTGATGGCCTTGTCGGAGTGCTCCGACTCTTGAAACAGGTACATGACGTGTTCCCGCTCTCTTCGCATCAGCTCCAGGGCACCCTTCGTGTTTCCGTACAACCCTTCGTCGCTGTCACTCGTGCACTTAACAGAGATGAAGAACATTTTCCTTTTGCCCGGCACGGGATCACATCCACATAGATCGACTGTAATCTTGAACAAGCAGGCCTGGTGACCTAGACAAAACAAAATGGGGTCACAGCCGGTCTCCGTGAGAGGACTTTGATTGACGACGTCTGGTCCTACAGCATCAAGGAACTGTTGCCTGGGATCTACTCGTTTCTTTCCACTCTCCCGAATGAGCCGTATATGCTTGGGTTCAGGCGATAACTTTTTGGCAATTTTGTCAGCAAGAGTGTACGTTTTTCCCCCTTGTTTGGAAGCCCAAGGTCTACTTACAGTTGATTGTGCTGTGTCAAAACGATACGATATCTCCGATATAAAATAACCTCGCGGACAGGTAAAAAATGACCGCTGATTTTCTTGCCATTTGAAATTATGCTCCACAGAGTTTTTCCAAGGTACTTCATGATATTTGACCATTGGCATCTCTATTACTTGACCAGGATTTGGCTGCGGAATAAGATTTCTATGACGCTGCTCAGGTGGAACGCCATTTGGTGGTTTGCCCTTCCCTGGCGGGCCAGGGGCGGGCAACATCTGCCTGCCCACACCGACTTGCGGTCCACGATTGCCCAGTAATCCAGGTAGCAATCCTCGTTTGTGAAGATTTGGGTACCGTCTTCTCAGATCTTCGTTATTTTGAAGACCCTGACAACTAGAGAGATCTACGAGGAGGCTGATTATGAAACCTATGAGCACAAATTTGACCATATTCGTTACTCGAGTTCTTCTCCAGAATGGGCATAAGTTAGCGGAGAAGTCCCGCCGCAAGCGCACCATCTGACGCATCACAGCTTGACGTTCGTGGCCGTCCATTTCTTGCTGACTAGTGAACTCCGCTCCGTCTGCACTGTTGAAGTCACACTAACCGTAACGCAAGTCATGTGAAAGATCCATATTTTCCGCTAACCAGTCACATATTACGTTTCCCATGATTACCTCAGGCTTTCTTGTTCAAATGGTGGCGAATATCACTGGCATCCCGTCTTGCACACACAGAAAAATAATCGATATCTAGGAAGGTACAAGTCACCGTCTTCGGGTCGATCGGGGAACCGACACTAGTAGTGGTACCGGTTATACCGTCGAAGTAGTGCACCCGGGTAGCGTACCTGCCGCCGTCGCGTCGACCGTGTGTGTACACCACGTACGGGCAAGCAGCACTTTACAGCTGACGTACGTCCGAATCCTTGCCGTCGACCATCGACGAGTTTGCATACTAGTAGTCTGTCAGTAGCTGGCGCTATCCAAAATGGATGCATACCGTACTTGGTAGTGCTCAAGGGTGCGTTTACTAGTATCAGTTTGACATAGTAATAACTACCTGTCCACCATCAAATTTGGACGTATCACAGTATGAAGATCGGTTTTAGAACACTGTAACTTAACTCGGCCATTACTAGGTTTGTGTGTGTGTGTGTGTGTGGGGGGGGGGGGGGGGGGGGGGGGGGGGGGGGGGGGGGACTTTCAAAATAATGAGAAAAGATTATTCAATCAATCGAAGAGTTTGTTTGCAAAAACCGATAAGTCCATTTTTGAAGATTTTGAAGTACGGTCCCTGTCAAAAAGTACAAAATAATACATTTTAAATGATATATTGGTCACTACATATAAAGGCACATTTTTGAAGTTATGGTCAAAAGAAGTAAAAAATGTCTTATTATTCTCTTTATTTTTCTTGACCTTTAATCGCAAATATCTCCATTTGGCAAATATGGACTTATCGGTTTTTGCGACCAAACTCTTCAATCGGTTATGCAATGAGTCAAACAGGCGGAAATTAGGCCCTACTTGAATGAAAAAGATGTATTTTTTTCTTTTGTTTGCTCTCTTTGCCAAACAATTTATTGCAAATGAATTTCAAATTGTTGCGATAGTATTACATTGAATGCGAAGGAGTCATCTTTAAATCATTATACATAGGACCTATGCTAACATTCCAGATTCTTAGAGACTTCCCCTTTAAGGATGGAAATGGGTTAGGATTTTGACCCGCTATCATGGGCTTTTGACAGGAAAACAAGAAAACTTTATCCCCTGCATGTCACAATTTTTTGGAAGGGAAGCTAAAGCAGGTGATCGACGTACTTGCTTGCTGTTGCGAAATATCGTTCAAAAAGAAATGGCCGGCCCCGGCCACGTTTTTTTTTTTGTTTTGTTTTGTTTTGTTTTGTTTAAAGGGGGCACTTTATATTCCTGCTATGGTGCCACTTCCGGGTTTCATCAGCTAACGAGCAAGTGCCACTTCCGGGGTAATGGTTACACCCGATGTACTAGTGTAGGCATAGGGGGGGGGGGGGGGGGGGGACTGAGCCCCCACCCCGGTTCCGCCGGCCCTGAAGAAGGTCAGCTTGGCATGCTTTTGTGGAGAAACATGCACAGTAACGATAGGTACATGGGAGAATCGGGCAAACAATAAATTGCGTCACTTCTCCTATTTCGGCATTTTCGGGGTCCCAATATTCGGGACTCTGATATTTCAGGATTGTTCGGGAAAAGTTTTGAAGACTACCCCTAAATGAATATACTTCGGGAAAATACTAAAATAATCCATATTTCAACGACTTTAGAGATTTTTTCATCGAAATGAGTCTTTAGAATATACCCTTTCGCCCGAAAATCCCGAAAAATGCGGTACAAATGATCGTCTAAGGGGGGGGGGGGTGCTGGGCTGATTCCATGTAAAGAAAAAGGAATAAAGTCAAAATGTTGCCTTGAGTTCAGTGAGAGATTGCTAGTAGTGAGTTGATGATTATGATCACGTCAGCTGTTGGTTTGATTACGCGTGGTTGCGACTATAAATATCAGTGATTAACAGAAAGCATGGGAACTTAAAGAAAGGATCAATAACTATCCCATTTCAGATCCGAGTTTCACGAAATCTCTATCATTCTCTGTACGTTCTAAAGGTTATACTCTTTACTTTGTATTCTATATCGTGTGGCAATCCCAATCTGAGGTTAAATTCACACGTTTGGCTTCGTTTTAATCATGATTATTGCTATATAGGCAAAGATCAGAATCCAGATTTCATCGCAGGTGGATGACTCCGAGGGGGAAGGTACAGGTTAAAAAGAGAAGAGACTGTACATACGTGTATCTGACTATCATAATCTAGAAATAACGTTCTATTACAAGTTTTAGTAACTCAGTCAGCGGCAACTTTGCCACTGTTCTGTTAACAGAAGCAGGGAGGTGAGTCTCACCTCCCTGACAGAAGTTATGACTCAAAGGACAAGTCCACCTTCATATACATCAATACATGTGGATTGAGAGAATGCAGCAATATTAGTAGAACACATCAGCGAAAGTTTGGGGAAAATCGGACAATCTGTTCAAAAGTTATGAATTTTTAAAGTATCTGCACAGTCACTGCTGGATAAGAAGACTGCTACAGTGTATGATGTCACATGCGTACGACAATATAAGGAAAACATAAAGAGAATTTCACAAAATTTAACTTTTTGAAAAAAGTATACATTTCTTTGACTCGTCACTGACTCATGTTAGAGGTAATATTATTCCCCCTTGTCTTCTGAAAGAGGGAAGTCAAGTGTTCTTTTATTATGCGAGAAAAGTGAAAATATCTTGAATTTTCTTTATATTTTCTTTATCGTTGTGTACATGTCAATCCACATGTCTATTAAGGTGAACTTGTCCTTTAAAAGCCTTGTCCATGTATATTTCTTTTCTTCTTCTTTTTTTTTTTCGAGCCCACAACTCAAACACTAGGTCTTCGAGAGGTTCCTTATACACTTACACACACACATGCATATTCACAGTGAAATTTCAAAATATTTATACTTGTGAATGTGTACAATAAATTCAGCTTTGAAGGATGATAACACTATTATGTACATTGTCTCCCATCAGAGGGCGCTATACTGTCTTCACCAGAGCGGGTTGATATCAACCGTAACCCGCAGCTCTCTTCACTATCAGTCTTATAGAAGGCTCTGTTCACTATCAGAGCCCGCAGCTTGCAAGGGCTCTGTTCATGCACGTTGAGTCCTGTCCAATAGTTCTATTGGACAATTCATTCATTCATTCATTCATTCATTCATTCATTCATTCATTCATTCATTCATTCATTCATTCATTCATTCATTCATTCATTCATTCATTCATTCATTCATTCATTCATTCATTCATTCATTCATTCATTCATTTATTCATTCATTCATTCATTCATTCATTCATTCATTTTATTTCCACACGGGCACTTGTTTCAGCCACAAGCAGTTCTTCCAAAAGTCCGTGCATCATTGAACATCAATGACTTTTTATGTTCATCCTTAAGGTAATGTTTCTTTCGCCATCACACATGAACAGACAACTAACACCAGTCGGGACTTTAGCCTTTCAATGTTATGCTCTGAAAATATCTTCTATACTCACCAGGGTAAGTTTTGGCCAATTTCTCGAGATAAATCATTTGTGGAGAAATGACAAATGGACGACAATTTTAATTATAAGGCATATGAATGGACTCGGTGATTTGATAAGATACCACGTGACGAAGATAATAAAAATAATACTTAGAAATTCTTTATATTTGTCAAAATAATAGTGTAAAGTATCAGTTAAAAAAAAAACCAAGAGTCGTCTTTTATCTTCTTGTCGCATTATAAGCAATTAGAGATGAACAGAGAACTGCAGTATCCTATAACACCTCTCTACTTAAGTTACTCTTCCCTTCGGTTTTTTTTTTCTCTCTCGTGTTTTATGTATCATGTATGAAGAGCTGCAAGCATAATATATATCAAGCTATGCTTAAGCTGTAACCCTTCTGTGTTAATCATTGTACCGTGTATACACTTTTGTTAAACAGCATGGTAAGCAAAGTATCGTATGCATGTATGTATGTATGTGTATATGTATATTATGTATGTATGGGTGTATGTGTGTGTATGTATGCATGCATACTATCAACAATGTGTATAATGTACAATGATAATGCAGAAACCAAAAAATCAAATCAAATCAAATCAAATCAAATCAAAATCAGAGGAATCTCTGAGTCAGCGGTCAAAATAATCAGTAAATACTTATTGCACGAGATGCACGAATTGATCATCGATAACATGAATGTGATTGTGAAAGAGATGTTTACAAGGATTAAAGAGATCAATATGGAAGCCATTCAGTCACTCTATATACTTTGGCTCGGGCATAGGCTGTGAAATACATAGCGGCATTAAAAAAAAAATCGAATGTTGTAGGGCTTGAAAATTATTTATCATGCACATATGGAAGTACTGATGTGGTTATTACTGGAATTCGCTTTACAGGGTCATTACCATTACTGGAACGAAACAAAAAAAAACCCAAATAAATGATTAATTGACATAGAGCAAACTTTCGTGCATCCGAGTTCTGACGAATCTTTCTTTCGGGAAGTTAAAATTACCCCCTTGTCCCAACTTATTCCTTTCTGCCAGCAACTTTAACCTGTAATAATGATCATTAAGGAGGTCTTACTCTAAACTGTCAGTTTTACCAAGGAGTTATTACACAAACTCCTTGGTTGTACCGTAGACGTGGGGAGTGTTCGCTGTTGACGGTCCAACTGCGGATCTCGGATCTGGAGTCGGTGTGACTGCTGCGAGTGAGTTATCTGCTGCCATCTACCGTTTCGGTCCACACAACAGTGCCTTTGCCCCGTCCTCTTTTTCTCTCGCCCATATGCACATAACTTTACAAATTCTTCCTGCTTCTTGGATTCGGGATCCGACAGAATATAGACCTGCCGTCTTTGATTATGAGGCAATGGCTATCATCAGATACAACCATCAATCTAATCATAATCATTGCATTAATTATCTTTATCATCGGGGAAAACCATCTTTGGTAGATGTTAAATGTAATGAGCCTGATATTGTCTGGGTACATCAGTTCTTCCGCATCGTGATCGAACAACACAATTAGGGGTCCTTTTGTTGTTGCTGTTGTGTTTTTTAGAGCAGCATTCACACTTGCTATCAAGACGAGATAAGCAGTGCATTTTACTGCGTATATACGCTTGCATAATGTTAATTACGTCACATAGTCTTGTTATACTGATATAGTTTATTGCCAGCTTTGAAAAAAAAACCAGACAGACAAACAAACAAATAAACGAAGAAACAATCAAAAACGTATTCTTCTGCTGAATCAAAAGAAGAAGAAGAAGAAGAAGAAGAAGAAGAAGGTAAATTGGATCTATGGCATTTCCATTTTAGGTCGAATATATTTGTGCTTATAAAGACGAGCTTTTCTATACAGGATAATGACTGATTACAGATCCTTGATTACTTTAAATTACTTCTAGTTAAAACGACACTTAAACTGGTTCACCAATAACTATAAGAAGCAGCATAAATATACAAACAAGTCTGAAGTGAAGGCGCGTTAAAAGACATTGATGCATGCATAAAAAAAATGGTTTATTATGAATTTTTAAGTGGCGGTGATATAATTTCACAACTTGTTATCCTTTTCAGTATAATACCATGGAGTGATATTACTCAGTATACGTCAGAGATGTTGGATAGCAGGATCATACTTATATGTTCGTCAATTCCGTACACTAGCTTGAAATATCTAACACACTATTAGATACATAGTCCCACACATGCCACAGCTGTATTGACTCTATTCCTAAAGTTTAATGTATTGTAGATCATAAAATTCGATTAAGATACGGTACAGAAAGAATATTCTGTCAAAGCAACACGTTGTACACTACTACTAGTTGTTGTTACAAAAAACATTTCCCACTTTTGATGTTTAATAGCTCGAAAACTACATATCAGATGAAACTGTCATTGATATGAATAATAGCTGAATAGTGTACAATTTAGTTGGAGGTGATGTCGTTGATTGTCTGGGTGTCAACTACACATACCCATACACATCAATTGACTTCTGTGCAAAGTTAAAGTTTTGTGCATAGGGTGGAAATAGAGCACAATCTGAAACCTAACTGAAAAAATAATGTTTAATTTAATGAAACTGAATTATGCTGTCATTTTTCAAAATTGCCTCCAACAAAATTGTACACTATTCAGCTATTGCTTGTATCAATGCCAGTGTTATCTGATAAACAGTTTTTGAACTATTAAGGATCAAAAGTGGGAAATGTTTTTTGTAACACCTATATATATTACAAGGATCATAATTTCTCGTATTTATCACATGAATATTAATCGGTCACTCCCCACTGAACAAGACAGAAGTGAACAACATTCCCCTTGGGACCAAATGTGTAACGGCATGCAAACACGACAAATAACACAGCAACACACATACACACACACACACGCGCACATGCGCACACACACACATCCATCGATTCACACACACACACACACACACACACACACACACACACACACACACACACACACACACACACACACGCACACACACAACACACACACACGAGCACACCAACATTACATTTTCTGCCGCTCATTTTGGTGTAAGTATCTTCATAGAACGTGATAAGTTTACTTGTTGACGATCTCGCATTATCATCACGAGTGTTGATGTGAATTTCCTTACATTTCCCTTTGTAATTCCCATACCCCTTCTTCTTCCCCTCCCCTCTCTTTCTATCTCTCCTTCTGTTATACATATACTATGATACGTCCGTTATCCCCCGCTCCACTCAAATGATTGTATATTCGCAACAGTCCTCTCTCTTTCCAGAAATAGCTCTTACTGTATGGTCTTTAATCGAAACAAAATTGTGTTAATGTGTATACATATAAGATTGTTCTAAACATTCATTAGAACTCCATTTTAATTGTCTTTCCGTCTTTCTAACTTCTCATCTCCGAAACCGATGTCAATGTGTTCTGTGGGATTATGTTACGTTTTCATGGTTTTGTTTTTAATTGTGGGATACGACAAACAAACCTTCAAAGTACAGCCAATTTTCTTTACAATGGATGGCAAAGATTCATGCCCCTCACAATCATGCTGTCGAAATTGCGAAAGAGGAAAAGAGATACTGATATAACAACGAGCGGGAAGCATATTAAAGGGATGGTACAGTATTGGTGGAGATGAGAATTGGGCTTTTAACTTTTTGCGAGATACCAAAAAAACACTTATGAAATAGTACAGAGCATACCATCTAAGAGGAATTCAAAGTTTATCTGATGAAAATCGGGTTTGGAATAACTGAAACATCCAAAAACAAAGTAAAACAAAGCGATCGTAAAAAAGTGTGGGTCCCACACTAGAATCGCTCTGTTTTGGATGTCTCAGCCATTTCAAAACCAATTTTCATCAAATAAACGTTGAATTCCTCATGGAATTACATGCTCTTTCATATTTCATAAGAGGTTTCTCATTATCTCACCAAAAAATGTTAGAAACCTGAAATTAGGTCTCGACCAAAACTATACGATCCCTATAAAGTCTTGGTATACTGTATGATATGCGTATTGTGATCTTTAGCTTAAGAATACGTCTTGGACAGAGACTAGTTTTGAGATTTATTTTTTTTTCTATTTCAAAAATCTTACTTTCAAGGGTTATCAACCTTTACTCTTGTGTAAGATAACGTCAATCACCACACGTGTCATGCCAGCATGGATTTCGTCGAGGAATGTTTCTTTAGAACACGCTAACAAGTACTTTACTTGCAGTGGTATTGCTGGTGGGTGATGCTATTGTAGGCCTCTTTGCAGTTCCTTACACAATTGCATGTCGCCTGCAACAGTCGCCCGCGTCATGGATTTTTTTTTCTTTTCGCATACCCGTATGACAGATGACTTATGTCGTATGATGGGTCGAGCACACCATCGTCCTATTCTTGGCACTACACAAACACCCAGGAATCCCATTAATATTGTGTTTGCCAACAAAACCATTCCTCGCACCAACAATAACAATTACATTATAAATTACCTGTCGTTCGAATAATGTCGTGTATCTATTCACAGCCAAGATAGTGTAGACTCCGAGTTTTTCATGGTGAAATCTTGCGTGGATGTGACATACTTAAACCCCCAAAATGACGATAGAGTAGTTCTATAGTACAGTGATTCTCCCCTAGACAGAAGATAAACTGAGGGAAAATTTTATCAAGCGAAAAATTCTTTGACAGTGCTTTGGGGTACGATATACTTACTTTTAGGTTCTTGGAAAATTATATCTTGCGGCATAAATTCATTGATAATATAGATAATGAATATCCATGCTTTCAGACCTCAACATTGTCCTGTGTGACGGCAATTTGTGGTCAAGTAAGTATTGCTATTATAAACAGTGTTTTGCTTGAGCTACGAGGGTTCATAGTTTTGTCAAGTAATCATATCCATCGTCTTACAAACTTACGCTCTATATACTTAACGATGAATAAGTGGCATTTCACTTTGTAATACAGACTTTCACTTGCTCTTCTCTCTCTCTCTCTCTCTCTCTCTCTATATATATATATATATCTATATATATATATATATATATATATATATATATATATATATATATATATATATATATATCTGTCTCTTCGGAATTAGACTTTCTTAAACTCGCTAGGCGAATTATGCTTACTATTTTTGTTTGTGATCAAGCCGACATTGTACCTTATATATTCGCTATAGAATATATACTATTTAAAGGACAAGTTCACCTTCATAGACATAAGGATTGAGAGAATGTAGCAATATTAGTAGAACACATCATTGAAAGTTTGAGGAAAATCGGACAATCCGTTCGAAAGTTATGAATTTTTGAAGTTTTTGTGCAGTAACCGCTGGATGAGAAGACTACTGCAGTGTGTGAATAACTTAGATGTCACATGCGTACAACAATATAGGAAAATATAAAGAGAATTTCACAAAATTTCATCTTATGAAAAAAGTTCACATTCCCCCAACTCGTTACCGACAAATGTTATGGGTAATATTATTCCCCCTGCCTTTAGAAAGAGCCAAGTCAAGTGCTCTTTTATTATGTGAACAAAGTGAAAATATGTTGAATTTTCTTTATATTTTCTTTATACTGTTGTACGCATATGACTCACAAGCTGTAGTAGTCTCCTCATCCAGCGGTTCCAACACAAAAATTTTAAAAATTCATAACTTTTGCATCGATTGTCCAATTTTCCTCAAACTTTCACTGATGTGTTCTACTAATATTGTTGCATTTTCTCAATCCTTATGTTTATGAAGGTGAATTTGTCCTTTAAGGCACAGGGCGGATGAAAGGTTTGTCATTGTGTATAATATAACTTCGCTCATCGGTCGATTTGAGATTGAAGCTATAATACTTATCCCAAGTTGAGAACTTAGAAATTATAGATAATAGTTTTTCAACCTACCATACACGGGAAGCGAAGGTACCTCGCATTACGTATACATGAAAGGAATCATCATAATATATCCGAAGCAGTCAGTTAAAGAAACTATCAAGTAGCGCAAACGTATGGTGACTTGTTTCGATTTATGATACCCTCAACATCAATATGTGGCCAAGAATGAATATCTAACTTCATGTCATGTTACCCTAGACTGGACTGCTTGTTACCATGTAACTGATATGATGATTAAAGCCATAATTTACTATTTGCAGATGAAACACAAACCCAGCATTAGTGCTCCAAAATAGTTCAAAAATGTGAGTTAGGGATAGAAACAACCAATGCAAAAAAAAAAAAAATTAACCAGTATAATCGATGTTAAGTATTGTTAGATATACAAAATGTGAACAATAGTTGTAATAAAAATGTTTCCAGACTAAACCGTCTGCAGTTATAGTTTAATGAGAAAAATAGTGACATCTCCTTAGATTTTAGGCTTTATTGCAAAAAAGTTATATGGTAGGATGTTTTGTGATACAACTGACCTACACATATGCATGAAAAGTGATATCTTGAAAACATTTTTTTTTTTTTAAATCACTGCTCCCAACGGTAAACAATACATTTAACAAAACATATTGCAGGGAAACATGTAAGTTATGCACGGTCTATCAGGGTAAGGTGCAGTCCAGTGTCATGTTAATCATATGGGTACTTAAGCAATGATTGACAGATGATGTCACTGGCTGAATCTTAGTATGGAAATATTTTTGTGGGCGTATAATTTATATCTAAGTAATCTGAAGAAAAATAGTTAAAATGATATCATAGAATATAATAGGGATTATTTACATATTCATTTGGTCACATAAGGGTATTATGAATCCATACAAGTCAACATACATTTGCACTGCATAATAGTTCCTTTGCTTTTGTTAATTGTTGAATAAATTTTGTATATAGGCGATCCATTCATATAGCAGTTGTCCTTTGTGGTTTAAACTGCGAAACTTAATTAAAAAAACCCACCTCGAATTGCAATAGATTGCTATATAAATGTTAAGTTGACGACAGTCTTATTCATAATAACAACACAATTAATTAACATGATACGGCATTTTAAATGTGTTCACAAGCACACACACATAGACATCCACACGCACCCTCACACACACACACACATACACACACACACACACACACACACACACACACACACACACACACACACAATGATCCAACAAAATATTCACCGTGCAGGGCAGACGTAAGGTGGTTACTCGTGATACCACTAGATAAATGTCTGTCTGTGGACACAGCATATCCTTATGATTTCGAAGGGTTCGCCAAAGGGTTAGCGAAAAAAAAAAGTCCATTATAGTTCCTCCTCGACAAGGCCCTAGACAGGGATAATTATGGATGGTAGCGTTAATGATGTGTTGGGATGCCAATGTATGCCGGCGCTTCAAAAGGGTGCAACCTATGAAATTAGCAAGACACGATGTCTAGAAATTCGTTTCGCACATAGTTTGAAGGAACGACATAATTATTGAAAGAAGGATCGTTTACTGAACACTCTCATTGACAAACTGGCCAGAGACGGTACTTCTTCGTTTTGAAAAAAAAAAAAGAAGAAGAGAGAAATAGAACAACACTGTCTCAGAAATATGCAAAAAAGGAGAGAATCAAAATAGGCTGTGAACAAGGAAAACTCACACAGAAACAATAGCGCAAACACATACACACACGGCCTCGAATAGTTTTTAAGACTGATGATGATTTTATATCTAACGCCGAAGTAACGTTAACAAAGCTGCATGATGATGTGGAAATCTGTAAAACGTCTGAGCTTAAACATCAGTAAGGCGTAAGGTGTGTGTGAGTGTGTGTATGTGTTGGTTAGGGAAACCGGTTACTGGCTCTTGCTGTAGAGTGCTTTTTCTGTGGGTCAAGTAAAAAAAGGACACATTCCTGGGGACACAAACACACATGCGCCAAATCATGTATGCCTTTGATAATTGTATAGAAAACTTGGGTGTGTGTGTGTGTGTGTATGTGTGTGTGTATGTATGCACTAATACGTATAAACATTGTTAGAGCCTATGTATGCATGTGTATGTGTATAAGTATGTTTGAATGTGTGTCTGTGTGTATGTACGTATGTATGTAGGTGTGTATACATGTATGTGTGTGTGTGTGTGTGTGTGTGTGTGTGTGTGTTTGTATCTAAGTATGTATGTAAGTGCAGGTAAGGTATAAAAGTCGGCCTTTTTCAGGACCTCAGGCAATGAAAAGTTATTTCAGTACTTGCATCACTGACATGTTGAATCTTGCATGATGATGTCTGGAAAGAAAGATGATGGCGGTGATGAAAAGCATGAAAATATGGGCCATTTGTCTGCAAAGGTGCATTCAAAGGCGCCCGTCTTCCACAATATGTCACACATCATTCACAAAATTGCAGAAAAAAAAGAAGATAGATTGTTAAGGTTCATGTGCTTTATCTTTTAATTGTAATCTCAGAGCGAAGAGTAAAGGATGTACGCAAAGCTATACACCATATACCAGTTATTGTACTGTTGTTCTCGACCAACGTTTTTATTCATTTCTTTTTTTTTTTCGGAACAATTAATGTTGGGAAGAAGAGCAGTGACAATTTAACGCTACTACAAAGGGAACGGCTCGGTTTGGCGCCACCATCCACCACTCCACTCATGTCATTAGGACAGCTCCGGTTAGCCTGCCCAAGACCCCGTCTGATCGTGGCGGAGATAGCACGGCCTTGGAATCCAAAACGGGTTGAGGTCAGTTATTACCTCAGTTAGGTACAGGCGGGTGAGAGTCCAAAAAATACCTGAAGCGGAACTACATATTGCGCACTCTGCGACACCACGGCAGGAAAAGGTTAATGACTTGACGGTTCCCACTGACGATATTGTGAATCAACTCGGGGTACATCAGCCCCCCTCTCGCACTGTCTTCATTCTCTGCTCCATTGAGCGCTGAATTATTTATGATCTCGCAACGTGATTCAAACGTCATTACATACCCAGCCTTCACCTCAACACTGACCCAAGACCATGGTCGTTAGTCTAAGTCCACTCATGATGCTTCATGTAGCAGATATTACTGATGATTTTCTGCATGGTGCGATGAATATCATTATAAAATTGGGCATCAGCATTCCACTTCTGTCGCCACGTGTTCTTGTGTTATAGGAATACAATCGAAATGTAACATTCATGATTTAAATATTAATGCAGACTCTCTAGATAAATCATATTTTTTTTTCATGAAAAAGTTAACAACCTTCCTTCTTGTAATGATGTGTGTGTGTGTGTGTGTGTGTGTGTGTGTGTGTGTGTGAGGAAGAGAGAGGTGGAGAAACCTCCAGAATATTCGTAGATCCAATGTCACCCTGTCCCTCTATCACAATGATTTTTCTAAGCTTGTTATGCTTCGAGTGCTAAGCTTGTTATACACCTATCTACACATTATATATATATATATATATATATATATATATATATATATATATATATATATAGCAATAATAAAGTCACAACAGAGGAATGCAGGGAATGCATTGATAGCCAATCTTGATTTAATGAGTTTAATTTAACCATTAAATCAAGATTGGCTATCAATGCATTCCCTGCATTCCTCTGTTGTGACTTTATTATTGCTATTTCTAGTACTGCCAATACGCGGAACAACTACAATATATATATATATATATATATATATATATATATATATATATATATATATATATGTAGTCTTGTGGTTACTCGAAGGCTTATATGAATGTGAATTAGGAAATGGAAGGAAAACCGAGAGAAAACCGAGAGGAACGCTGTCTTTATCGTCGCTTGCTGGGGATAAAATCCAAGACTGGGCCCCGTTGCATAAAAGTTACTATTGCGGTAATTTTACCATCCATGGTAATTCCATGGAATTCTTGATTGTGATTGGCTGTTGAGTATTGTTGCCATGACAGTAATTACCATTGGATGGCAAAGTTACCACAATAGTAACTTTTATGCAACGGGGCACTGGTCTAATAGACCGATGAGAATGAGTACGGACAACTCGTTTCCTTTACACTGGTACTTGCTGACACTGTACTGTACGTGATGGGAAACTGCTGTGAAGAAATGATTACCTCAATTTGAACTCATTGTATTTTCTTTCCTGGAGTTTATCGAAAAAAAATGTCACAACACTCAAGACGTAACTATATATAGTAAACATACATACACAGCGATCATGCAGTCAAATGTAACATTTCTTATCAGTATAACGTCACTTATCCATTCCATTTGCAATGATATGCATAATATGCAAAATATGCAAAATATGCATGATATTTTCGACGAAAACAAACACAGTGTATGCTTTCTCCCGGTTTTGTTATGAAACATACAACAACAACAACTTTGTAATGATAACTATTAATCATAAACGAATGCAAGATAGCCGATCGTATATACGTAGGGTTCTTTTAATCAGGTTGAGAGTTAATGTGACTGTATCCGGAGGATATGACGCCCATGACGGGGTCTAGGAGTCCTATTGTGACAACAGATATGGATTTATTAATGTCCCAATGTCGAACCACCAGAATTAAATGGAGCCATCGAATATCGTTAATTTCATGCGCTATTATGTCCAGGGTGATTAAGTCCATGACCCTGTCTCGGATTTAAGGAATCTCTGTCAAAATGCAGGCAATTTAGGCAAACAAATCGAGAGTTGGTGAGCACGAGAGAGGCGGACAGAAAGAGATGGAGAGAGAGAGAGAGAGAGAAAGAGAGACGGGAGAGATCGAGAGAGAGATAGAGAGAAGGCTAGAGAGCGGAGAAATGGAAAGAATGAAAAGGCGTGTGTCCTTTTTCGTTAAACGTATTCATTAGCAGTGAGAGTTCATATTGATGTCAATGAGAGATGCGTTGTTGACAGAAAGAGCAGTATATAATATTACATCATTAGATTGGATTATACCTACTGACTTTGGAATAAACATTATCTAATTGGATCTAAACTGTACAAACGCAGCTGCTCCTGTATGGCTGTATAGTTGTAAGGTTATGCACCATTGCAATTTCATGCACATCCGGTCTAATCTAAATCAATTTATTATATTTTCAATGGGTGGCTGTATTTCATAACCCTTTCCCACCCCTTTTACACTAACTGTTTAACTAATCAAAAGGGATTTACTCTTGGAAGGTATAGAGGCAAATTATCGAATCATGTTTACATCATTATTTTTTTTTTTTTTGTACATAGCATAATGTGCAGAAGCTTTGGTGCAGGGCTTGATTGAATCGAAGACAAAGCAAAAAACAAACGAACAAACAAAACAAAGCAAAACTAAAATTCTTAAATTTGGTAATCCCAAGTAAATGCAGTCATAACACACCCCGAAATGCAGAAACACCAGCACTTGTAATAACAATGTATCTAGTACCACAAAAGAGATAACGTTATAAGTCCATGAAGAATTTCGTGTCTAGACAAAATAATGATAATAGTAATATAATTTAATAACAACTAGAGAGGGGCCGTCAAAGGCGGCAGACCCACGCCTAAGTACAAAGTCGGGGTAAACATAATGTGCATTCGGTCATCTACCAGAATTCGGCCACTTAATTGCCAGTGTGCTTTATCACCAGCCAGTGAGTTCTACCAAAGATCGTACACTGAAGTGTACGATCTTTGGTTCTACAGTCACATCACACGCAAATCACATCATTACACATACGGTATTAACACTCATTCACGTACAGGAAAGTCCTTAAGTCTCCTCCAAAAATCCATCGAAAATCCCAAATTCCACCGTCAAAAGTGCAGAATCGGAACTTTTCCAAGCGCGCGCGAATTAAGTCCAGTTTTAAGAGTATTGTCTACGCGACGGGTCGCGGAAAAAGCGCTAAAAATCGAGAAATACGCCGTTTTCTTGCGGGATATTTTGATTATAGCAAGCCGAGAGTGTGATGATATCAAAGGTCGTATGTACGAGTGTACGATCTTTGATGGTATCCACAAAAGCAAAAAAGAAAAACAAAATTTACGTACCCCCTAGGCAATTACCCCTATGATTAGTGTCTACGGGAATTATTCAATGCAAGGGTTGAATGCAAATGTCTACTGCACCAGTATTCGGCCACCAACGAGCGCCGCAACGTCCCCGGTGCAATTTTGCACCAACAGTGTAGAGCGCGATGCATTTTCAGCGGCCTTGCACACGCATTGACATTGAGCACGCATATCGTGCAGTGTGACTGCGACCGAGCAAAATGCTCCTCCAACGAAAAAAACAATCAATGTTAATTTGAAAAATCATCAAATATCAAAGGTCGTATGAGTGTACGATCTTTGATGGTATCCACAAAAGCAAAAAAGAAAAACAAAATTTACGTACCCCCTAGGCAATTACCCCTATGATTAGTGTCTACGGGAATTATTCAATGCAAGGGTTGAATGCAAATGTCTACTGCACCAGTATTCGGCCACCAACGAGCGCCGCAACGTCCCCGGTGCAATTTTGCACCAACAGTGTAGAGCGCGATGCATTTTCAGCGGCCTTGCACACGCATTGACATTGAGCACGCATATCGTGCAGTGTGACTGCGACCGAGCAAAATGCTCCTCCAACAAAAAAAAACAATCAATGTTAATTTGAAAAATCATCAAATATCAAAGGTCGTATGAGTGTACGATCTTTGATGGTATCCACAAAAGCAAAAAAGAAAAACAAAATTTACGTACCCCCTAGGCAATTACCCCTATGATTAGTGTCTACGGGAATTATTCAATGCAAGGGTTGAATGCAAATGTCTACTGCACCAGTATTCGGCCACCAACGAGCGCCGCAACGTCCCCGGTGCAATTTTGCACCAACAGTGTAGAGCGCGATGCATTTTCAGCGGCCTTGCACACGCATTGACATTGAGCACGCATATCGTGCAGTGTGACTGCGACCGAGCAAAATGCTCCTCCAACGAAAAAAACAATCAATGTTAATTTGAAAAATCATCAAAATACGGGCCAGTTTGTGATGACGGAGAACGAACTTTCATAAATCTAGAAGGACATAGTCCCTCAAATAGGCCTAAACGTAAATTTCGGAATTCTTACGAACATTTGAGCAGCGAAGTCGGATCGTTGGGGAGTTTATGTTTTCGTATGGTAGCGGAAAATCGCAAAGTGAGAAACGGGAAATTTTCGGAATGGTCACTATACCATGGGGTCAAAACTTCAAGGTCACACAGAATTTGCAAGGGTCAACCGATTATCACCAAAATCTAATCGATTCTTTCCTGTCATTATCCAAACATTCCCTGAACATTTCGTGCAAATCCGTTTACCCGTTCTCTTGTTATCTTGTACACAAACAAACAAACAAACAAACAAACAAACATACAAACAAACAAACAAACAAACAAACATACGGAACCCTTTACATAACCCCCTGCCGATTTTCATCGGCGTGGGTAATAAGGTCTTATTTACCCAGGGTAGCCTCTTCGGTGTTGCCACTGCTTTACCAGAGGGCCCTGTCATTATTATTATTACCCTAGAGTTGCCAGGTACCCATTTATACACCTGGGTCGAGAGAGACATGGTGGGTAAAACCTCTTGTGCAAGGACGTAAGCACTGGGCGGGATTCGAAATCTGGTCCTCCGATCGGGAGTCGGGAGTCCTATCCACTATATGCCACTGCGCCTCCATTGCGCCCCCATAATAAATAAATAACCCACTCCAATGAGAAATCATTCCGTCCATGTAAGAGAGTCCTATTAAGACTCTGTGGCGACAATTTGGACAACACATGCACCTGCAGTCGGGCACAAATTGCTAAGTGACATCCACTGATTCGAATCGATGACGAAACAACTCAAATACTAATAATCTTAAATGTCGAGTACGACACATAACCTCGTCCCTTTTGATAAGTCGGCCTTCAAAAATGGAGATAAACCAGAAGAATTGGAAAATGGAAGTTTCATCAAAATTGAAATTTTGTTGTGCCATGTATTTCACGAATCATTGTTCTAAGTAGCAACCACGTACGCAAACTGAAAAAGGTCATAAAGTAATGACTAAACATCACAATTCTCATACTGACTTTAACTTAAACTTCACTATGAATTTCCATAATTTGGACCTAAAGTTGATTTCTAAAAAAAAAATTAAAGCTAAGGTTGTGTACAAGTCGAAAAGATGGGATTTACGGCACTATCGCATCCTCTACTTTGCGGTTGTGTGTATGACCAATGTTATTACTCGGTGAATGATATGTGGGACTCCGAAATTCCACAGGTTGCTTGTTCCACTTCCGATCTTAATAAAATTTTAACCATTCCGAATGTACTCACTTTAGCAAGGCCAACTAAAACATAGCAATGCACTTTCCTATGTGTCGTGAACTTTATGTTAGCCAGGAGACCCGCACACGTCATAGACGATCAAAGAGAATTAGATCAAAACTTTTTGCAAAACACGAAGGCAATTTCATCCAATTATTCAATTTTGTCTAGGTGACTGATATCAGTTAGCAAAGAGGCCTAATATATTTGGAAATGACAACAGTAAGAGCGATGTGTGTATCGACAACTTACAAAAACAACAAAGGAAAGTGAAATTCAACGCAAGATGTCATGAGATCACAACGACTGTAGTAACGTCGACCGTTCTTGAAGCAGATGACAGTAGATTGTTGGTTTTTTAAAATATCATTTTTCACCTCCTCAAGAGAAGATTTGTTCATAGGGAGGAATCCCCGTCGTTTCTTTGTAATTAGAAAAGTGCGTTCGCAGCATGAACATCATTATCAGTCGTTCCCACCGCCCTCCACTCGCCCTTAATGTATTTCTCATATCAATACACATTATCATACTACAATCATTTCAATCACACTATTATGTCGGTGGTGTAGATTGCGACGGCCTTGCACCCCGGAAAACAGATGCAAATCGGTAGAGGAAAAGAGATAATGACCGAACTACGTCATGTTAAAAAAAATATCGTTAAGTTGCCAAGGCTTACATGATGTACACGTGGTTTTATTCTGTGAATGAAATGATCAGACTGAGATACGATATGTGTGATGCTGTGATCCCTGAATCACGTTTTCGTGGTGCGTCATGATCTTTTACCGTCTCCGTGATGCGATGTAGAGGTTCCCGTAGAATATATTTGGGTTGTTTTTCTATGACGTTACCGTTTTATGTCTTTTGTGATGAAATGACGCAATACAGCGTCTAAGAACTATTTTAAGCCTTTACATGTCGGCCTTCTTAACGAGGAAACCTGAGTAATTGCTATACGACATGCTTCGAGATGCGAGGTTGGGGACCTACCGGGTCATTTTGGCTTGATGAGAACAACTTATGAAATGTTTATTCATTAAGATATTAAATTTAGATTGCGAACGCACTGAAGTGCTTGGAATATAACAAAGAGCAAGGGAACAGCTGAGAAAGAATAGACACCACCAGCAGATTTACGTTTGTATTACGTGCGTGTGAGAGAAAATGGCTGAGCGTTTGCGTGTGTGTGAATATGTGTGTGCGTGTGTGTGTGTGTGTGCGTGTGTGCGCGCGCGCGCGCGTGGGTTGGTGGGTTTTATGAATGATTCAATTCTAGATTTGTGTAATCAATATATGTATAATGTAAAGGTTTGTATATAATGTATGTGTGTGTGTTTGCGTGTGTGTGTGTTGGGTTTTATTAATGATTTCATTCTAGATTTTATAATGTTTGTGTTTGTTTTCATGTATATGTTCTCATAAATGCAATTATGATTTATATGATCCAACATAATCAAGGGATATGTTGAGTTGATTATGTCAGTATTTTCTCGTGAAGAATTTACCAGTGGGATTGATTTATAACTGAATTATTATCCATGCTGAAGACAGAGATTATTTTCAGTAAAAATTGAAAATTGATTTGTTTGTACGAGCATTTTTTAATTGTATGTATTTGTATTGTGGTTTTTTTTCATGTTACACCCAGAATGCGTTAATTCATTAATGATTTGAATCAATCAATCAATAAATATCAAGGAAAAACAAAAAAAAAGTGCTTGGTACGGCATGCTAATATTTGTTTATGTGTGATACAATTCCACTTACTGGTTCTCATCTTGACTAGAGACATATAACAACAACAACAACAAATAGAGAAAGCCATACGAATATAAACACGTAAAAACAGAGAGAATATAATTATTTAAAAAAAGTATGGAAGTTATGGATTTTGCGATGTGTATCACGACACCAGCCAAAATGATTCCTTCTTTTTTGATGATCAATGATAGTGACTAAAGTGTTCGCACAAACCGGTATAGAAAACTTAAGCACCGACCGGTGATGATTCTATTTCAGTTAGCAAGGATTGAATGATAAGAGTGCAAGAAATATATATATATATATATATATATATATATATATATATATATATATATATATATACGTATATATATATATATATATATATATATATATGTATATATATGTATTTATATGTGTATATATATATATATATATATATATATATATATATATATATATGTATATATATATATATGTATATATATATATATGTATATATATTTCTTGCACTCTTCTCATTCAATGTGTGTGTGTGTGTGTGGGTGTGTGTGTGGGTGTGTGTGTTTGGTGGTTGTGGGTGTGGGTGTGGGGTAGGTTTTAGTGAATCGGGCAATGTCGGGGTTGGTGGGGATGGGGATTTGATTTTCAATGAAATGATTTCATTCTAACTTTGTATAACGTATTTTTGTTTTTTTTTTATGTATATACCTTGTGAGTGTGAGTAACAAGATTCAGTATAGTCAAAGAATATATTTTCTTTGTACATGTCAATACTTTCTCGTGAAGAAATGGTCAGTAGGATTGATTTACAATCGAGTTGTTATGTTGAAGAGAGATGATTGGCAGTATAAGTTGATAAATGGATTTGTGTTTTGAATGGCATTTGTACCGTTTTATGTTCATTGTACACCCAGAATGGGTTGATTTATGAATGATTTGAATGAGTGTGTGTGTGTGTGTGTGTATGTGTGTGTGTGTGTATATAAACCACTCAACAACGATTTGGTAAGAAAAGAAGAAGAAGAAGAACAACAACAACAGCAACGGAGTGGAAATGCCAGGAAATAGGATAAGTGAAAATTAGGAACATAGTTTATATCATCGCTCGTTCTGGAATAATGATTTGTGAAAAGTTAATACTTCAATTCCAGTTTGATGTATTTTTAGATTTCTCCACAGGATGACATTTTCAACAATGCAGTTAACATACACAATGATGGTGATTATACATCACATGGAAAACACAACAACAGACACACACACACACACACCCACCCTAGTTTGCATCATATACAAGAAAGTACATTAAAACAAACGAGCGAATGCATTTCCAATCCCGATGTTTAATTGATTGACTTACACTTGCATTCTATTTGACACTTCTCTCTGGATTTCTTTTATGCGTTTTCCTGGGATCCTATACTCCAAAAATCTTTTCTAGAGGTGGGCGAGCTTGACAAGGGTATCTGATAATCCAAAGCGTGGGAGGTCTTGCACAACATAGATTGGAATTATGAATAATCCAGAACCAGGGTGGTTTCGCCCACGCCCACCTTATCATTACGTTATCCCATCTGTTGTATTGTCAGTGGGGTTGAAGTAGACGTATTACTTCTTGGTATCTAGTTATTCAACCAAAATAGTACAGAAGGTAACTGTCGTTACGCGATGCCCACAATTGACTCTTGGCACTTGCGTCCAATGCTGTCTGCGAAAACTATCCGATAAACAATGGTGGCTAATCAATTACAAAGTGTCTAAAAAAATAAAAACAAAAAACCTGGCTTCGGGAAATAGTATCAAGGGCATATCGAAACGCTTTCAGCAGGTCAAAAGGAGAGAAAGGCCAAAAGTGACGCCATTCCAAACTCTGGTGAATTTTCCCATATCCACCCACATTGCGTCCGCAGCACAGCATGCAGATCCAATTCTGGGGGTTAATGAGAACATGACAACAAATGGAATTGATCACACCGCCTGATGTGGCACATCTAGGCTAATTGACTTAGGAATATTGTCTGCAACATCGCTACGGTAAGCCTTCTCTGAGCACGTTCTGAGAAATATTGTCTTTTAGCTGCTTGTTGCCGCACATCAACGCACATAGTACCTACTGGCATTAAGCATTTTCTTTAAAGAGGTTACATGGGTAACGGTTTAAGTGCACTCACTGTCTATCATGTTTACCGAGTATCCATAATCTATTATTTCTTAAGCTCCGGGGGAAAGGGGGGGGGGGGTCGTTCAGATTAGATACTTCAGCTCTATTTTAGTGATCTGACTCATGTTGCTCTAAGAGATGCAATCAAACATAGTAAGTCAGAATATCATACGTAAATCGGGTATCAGCCAATCAGAATCAAGTCTTCAGAGACTTATTTTTTATTTCCTTACTTATGCTTGATCTCAAGTTTTCTGCAATAGGGACTCTGCTCTCATTATTTTTATGGCAAACGAAATGCTTTTTGAAGGTGGATTTTTCTAAAGTATGTTTTGATACATGAACACATTAATCCTCAGTCTTACGTCACTGATTAGCTTGTCGATGACATATTTTGTACGATGAGACGGAAGGGAGCTCTTTGCTTTGTATCTGTGTTTATCATAAAACCTTATTTCAGTTCCTCTTACCCTTTCTCTTCATTACTTGATTATCTAATTACCGCTGACAAAAAAAAAGGCTAGATGAACAGAGCTCAACTACCCGCCAACGTCTTTCGACCTTTTGCGCAAGGGCGTTGATTTCCAAGAAACAATCCACAAACTTCTATTTCCTTCCGTTTTACCGTATATATGTAAATATAAAGTTTGAATGCAAAATGAAATAAGATCTTTTCAATTACACTGCACCTGTTACGTAACACGAATATATATGTATATCACTACTTTGTATTAGATATCTCCTTATTATTTCAGCAGCTTTAAAGGGATCGTATAGTTTTGGTTGAGACCTAATTTCAGGTTTCTAACATTTTTTGGTGAGATAATGAGAAACCTCTTATGAAATATGAAAGAGCATGTAATTCTATGAGGAATTCAACCTTTATTAAATTGATGAAAATTGGTTTTGAAATGACTGAGATATCCAAAAAAGAGCGATTCTAATAACGATCCCTTTGTTTTACTTTGTTTTTGGATGTTTCAGTCGTTCCAAACCCGATTTTTATCAAATAAACTTTGAATTGCTCTTAAAATGGTATGTTCTGTACTATATCATAAGTGTTTTCTTGGTGTCTCGCAAAAAGTTAAAAGCCCAATTCTCATCTCCACCAATACTGTACCATCCCTTTAATCTCATATAGAACTGATGTCAAAATGATAAAAGTTGATATAACGGATATATTTATATATATATATATATATATATATATATATATATATATATATATATATATATATATATATATATATATATATAATTTATTATATATATATTGACATACAATTATATATTTTCATGTATATGCTTAAAATACACACAAACATTTGCGCCGAGCGTCAATACCCCCTGCACTGAATTAAGCTGTTTTGGGACCGTCTTCCTATATAGTTTAAGCAGGCCCTAATAGGTGGAAGGATGGGCTAATCTTGTCTTTTCCTAGCTTTTCAGATGATTTCATATCGTACCATATTCCAAGCATCACTTTATTTAGAAACTTTCAGTGATCTGGCTGATCCCACGGAGAGGACACAGACCTTTAACTTTGGGCAATTTAACTTGCCTTCTAGCGGCTTACCTGTTGTAGCACACTATAGATCAATAATAATTGTGATTCTACTATTATGAAACAACTAATGTAGATAACGTATGTGTGTAATTGTAGACGACATTCTTTGGCATTACTGTGGACAGTAGAAATCAAAAAGGATTATGCATTCCACATAACTGAGCGAGCATTTGCATGCAAATGGGCGTACCATTCTGATCACTGACGTACGCTTCTTTTGCTCACGGACCCCCCCCCCCCCCCTCCCCATTGAACGTAGGGTCATTAACCCTGATATACTCTGACGTAACGAGCTGAAGAGAAATGTAACGACAGAACCTCCTACTTTGAACTGGTTCTGGAGGAGGACCTAAAGAGATATATAGGGACCCAGAGAGAGAATATTGTCCCACCTATCCCACTCCCTTCTTGGAGCATCCACATAGATTTATAGGGCCCAACCTTTCGATTATGGTTATGTCGTAGATGGCTGAGTTCATGAGGACGTGTGACAATAGAAGCTACATGCCAGGCGTCTGTGTTTGTGGTCAAACAAAGGTCCACTTTAAAGTCATCCGGATTGACAAAGCTTCTCTTAAGTATGAAGTGGATGTATATCCCCGTCAGAATAGATAGCCGGGTTCATTATTCGCTATCAAAGCACTTGATTCACAGTCCTTTAGTATGACGCAGCGATATTGTCTGTCTAAATACATTGCTGACAACGGCAGACTTGTCATCTTGTGGCAGAAGATCTGCGGCCTTGTTCATCGGATCATAAACTGGCAAGTTTATGCGTGCACTACGCCACTAGAGGACATGCCCCCCAGCATGGCCGTGGAATTTATTTAACTGTTTTGGCAGGTTTACAAGTCTACATCATCGTAATTGTTTGAACCATTTCGATGATTTTTCTTCTTCATTCTGTCAGGGTAATTTCTTTCACTTTTACTCACTTTTAAACATCCACTTCATATATACAAACTCAACAAACTCCACAGACACCAATCACAGCACACACTTACATAGCATCGAAGGACTTGAACAAGAGGGTTAATGGTTCGAATCCCGCAATGTGGTTTGGTCAAGATGCTGTTATCATTATTATTATCATTATCATTATTATTATGATTATTACTATAATAATAATAATAATAATGATAATAATAATAATAATAATAATTATAATTATACTAATAATAATGATAATAATAATAATAATAATAATAATAATAATAATAATAATTCTTATTATCATGTAATCATTATTATCATTATTATTTTTATTATTATCATCATTATTATCATTATTATTTATTTATTCAATTATTCTGCGATTCAACATAAAATACAAACGGACATAGAATACAAACAGAAAATCCCATTATACATGATATAAAAGTTGTGGTGATTCCAGGTGCATGCCGCTGGTTGACAGGTAAGGATCCAACTGTGGCTGTGCAACAATCACATAATTATATAGTATTGCGAATACCGACATCTTTGTTCGGATCGATCCAATCTGATCCGAATCAGATCCCTGACCATAGACAGGATTGTCGTTCTCTCATATCCAGTGGCGGATCCAGAGGGGGGCCCAAGAGGCGCACGCCCCCCCCCCCCTTTATTTGTCGTTAAAAACAAAAGAAATAAAAAGAAAAAAATGAAATGAAACCCGGAAGTGGCACCAGAAATATTAGTTACGCCCCCCCCCCCCTTTACAGAATTCCTGGATCCGCCCCTGATATCATATAATAATCAAAATTAACTTCTTCCGACTGCACAATCCCCTTCAGTTACACTCTGTCGCAAAATGTCTCAGAACTACAAGAACTTCTGTATGCTGTATTTACCCATCTATAAGAATGTGCTTGCGTGTGACCCCACACATCGAGAAATTGTTGTTCAATAAGCATTACAATCAAACACGGGTCTTTAAAGCTGTTCTTTAAGGCTGTTCAATAAGTATAAGGATCAAGCATGGCTCTTAAAATGGATTCTTATTGGTTGTTACAATCCAAGCTATTTTCTTCTTTTCGATTTTTTTTGGCTACAGAACAAGTCCAGATCTTTTAATCTATTGAATGTATTATCCCTGCGTCGATAATCAGGCATATAACTCCTTGTTCCTATGTCGTTTAGACATAATGACATAGAGTGTACCAGAGCTTTTCAAATTCCAAATTATCTCAACCCCACTGTATTGACATCTGACATTAATGACGCATCCTTTAGTGGACTATAATTTGTTGTGTAACCATTATTCGATCTCACTTTACTCTGGATCAGATGGAACTATCCTTGAAGGATAATGTTTTTTGCCGCTTACATACTCTTATG